>NC_090739.1:126653086-126655586 GCF_036898095.1 Palaemon carinicauda
AGCTCAAGAAAGGAAGTAGTTTGTAATACGGTGAGCTGTGTTGTGAACGAACCCTAGAAAATGGGATGGAAAATTCCGTTTTCTGTGCGTCCATAAGTTCTGGTAAACCCGTTTTCTATGTGTTCAGAAATTTTGGTAAACCTGTTTTCTATGCGTCCAGAAGTTCTGGTAAACCCGTTTTCTATGGGTTCAGAAATTTTGGTAAACCTGTTTTCTATGCGTCCAGAAGTTCTGGTAAACCCGTTTTCTATGCGTCCAGAAGTTCTGGTAAACCCGTTGTCTATGCGTCCAGAAGTTCTGGTAAACCCGTTTTCTATGCGTCCAGAAGTTCTGGTAAACCCGTTTTCTATGCGTCCAGAAGTTCTGGTAAACCCGTTTTCTATGCGTCCAGAAGTTCTGGTAAACACTCCAGTGTTTTTGAGTGTTTCATTATTGTTACTCAGTTTTGATGACGGTAACTGTTATTTCATTACGATGACTGGCAGAAAGAAAACATAGAAAATTCAATTTAAATATCAACATAAATAGACAAGTTTCGAACGTAATTGACGATAGCCTTTCAGTTATGGTAGTCGACCCACCACAACTCAAAAATTATCGATTTGCTCTAGGAATAATTATCAGAAACGTTCAAAACACAACGAAATTCATCATATAAGTCTTAATATTACAAACCTTTTATTGCTCCATTCTTCAGTGTTACCAAAAAAAATTCTCGGTGATAAAATGATAATAACGTAAAAACATTCCATTATTTATTACTATAAAAATCTACTATCAATCATTGTCATAATTAGTAAACGGAAAGCAGACTTTTATGAAAAAAAAGGTTAATGTACATATGTTTTTAAAAGCTAACTCGTCCTGGAATAGACCGAACCAATGTTAGAATCATACGTTCTGTGAAAAAAATCTATTAATATTAAACATTGCCTTTGCATTCACCCCTTCAAGCCACTACCAGTGGCCGGTATCAGCAGTCCTATAGATCAGGACGCAACAAACAAACGAACGAACTGCACACGGCTTAGTGCGTTAAGCCCTTTTAGATAGCAAATTTCCTTTACGTATTAGTACCAGCTTAAATGCCCACCCTTCCATGTATAATCCCCCCCCCCTCTCTCTCTCTCTCTCTCTCTCTCACTCTCTCTCTCTCTCTCTCTCTCTCTCTCTCCACTAAACTACAGATTCTCTGCAATGAAACCCCCCTCTCTCTCTCTCTCTCTCTCTCTCTCTCTCTCTCTCTCTCTCTCTCTCTCTCTCTCTCTCTCTCTCTACTAAACTTTATAGATTTTCTGCAATGAAACCTCTCTCTCTCTCTCTCTCTCTCTCTCTCTCTCTCTCTCTCTCTCTCTCTCTCTCTCTCTCTCTCTCCTCTCTGAAAATAGATACGTGTTTACGTATGTAGGCCTACCTCTTAGTTCATGCTATTGGGGCCCCTGGGCTTATTGCATCCTGCTTAAGCTTAGCAAATAATAATAATAATAATAATAATAATAATAATAATAATAGTATTTATTTGTTGAATTATCTTACTTTCACAAATACCGAGATGAGCTAATTCTCCCTTAAGCATTTGTAGGGTCTTTGATAATTAGATATTTTCCTGCTAAGATTTGTTATATAATTTCATCAATGAATTCATCTTTCCAGGTTCCTCGTTGCTCACCCCACCACACTATGATTGCGTCACTACTATACTCAATTGTTTTTAGTGAGGCAGATTTCCACCGACTCGCAGGGGTGCCCTTTTAGCTCGGAAACGTTTCCTGCTATCTGATTGGTTAGAATTATCTCGTCCAACTAATAAGCGAGCAGGAAACTATCCCGAGTTTAAAGGGCACCCCTGCGAGTCTGGAAATCTGCCTCACTAAAAACAATTGACTACAGAAAGCACAGTTTATATACATTTATTTCAAATTTCCATAACTTCTCTCAGATTGTACATCAGATAACATGAACTTCTTGGGTTGGTGATTAATTTGCCGAATTCTATGCCACTGATTCTATTTTTTTTAGTTCATTACAGCTAAACATATGCCGAGTTGTATCATCTGCAATATTACACAGCGCACTAAGCCTATCCTTTTTAATTCCGCCAACGAAGTTGTTAGGAGGATAGGTTTTCTCCCCTGTTTGTTTGTTTGATCGTGAACCACTTCCTAACCACAATTTTACTCATCGAGTAGTGAAACTTTTATGGATTCTTCGTTACGCAGAGAAGAGGAAGTGATGCAGTTTTGAAAGTTCTAGGTCAAAGGTCAAGGTCGAGCAAAAAGGTTGTCACACTGACTTCAAATACGCCTTCGGTCTAAATTGATTCTGGGAAAGGCAAGCTGGTTTCGAGAAACAAGCTCCCGTGTTGGAGGTATGCCCTCTCTGAATGCTTTTCTAGTCATTCCTGTTTCTATAGTGGTTTTTTAAGTCTATCATATTCAACCCTATCTTCATTACTATTGCTGCTTTCTTAGTGTTCAGCTCACCTATGTAATCTCTTCTG
>NC_090739.1:126660586-126678086 GCF_036898095.1 Palaemon carinicauda
TTTATATATATATACATATATATATATATATATATATATATATATATATATATATATATATATATATATATATATATATATTCTTCATAAAGAAATCTGGATATCATAATTATATCCCAGCCGTCCCTTCAATACAAATGAGTATCATGGGACTGTATTTTTGTTATGTAATACATAATTTGTATTTTCATCTTTTATAATGATAATTGTATAGTTCTAAAATACCTTAGTCATTGTTAATTTCCTCTTAACATGTTGTTACTGTTTTTTGAATGATTTATTGTTAATTTGTTCTCACCATTTATTTATTTCCATACTTCCTTTCCTCACGGGGTTATTTTTCCCTATTGGAGCCCTTGGGCTTATAGCTTCTTGCTTTTCCAACTAGGGTTGTAGCTTGGTTAGTAGTAATAATAATAATAATAATAATAATAATATTTAAGTAGAAATCATTTCTAGTATTTTCCTGCCATCTACCGGCCGTTCAAGACATTATTGTTAACTTTACGGTCACTGCTGGGTAAAATAATCCCTTTCATTATTTCCCCTAGTTTTCATGGTGGTTGGCTGGTTGCAAGATTCAGTGTAAACTGTGCAATAGTGAGAAGTGTCGTGTGTTGACTGTTCTGAGTTGTTTTATGCAATGACTAGTTAATAATCCAACAGCTATTACTCCAGAGGAATTGCCACTCGTCCAATCTCGTGCATTGGTGGTAAGTCGGTCTCGTGTCAATGGTTATTTTCAGAATGGTTTTTCACTCTATTATTATTATTATTATTATTATTATTATTATTATTATTATTATTATTATTATTATTATTATTAATTGCTAAGCTACAACCCTAATTGGAAAAGCAGGATGCTATGAGCCCAGGGGCCCCAACGGGGAAAATAGCCCAGTGGGGAAAGGAAATAAGGGGAAAAAAATTAAGAACAGTAACAACATTAAAATAAATATTTCATATATAAACATTAAATAATTTAACAAAACAAGAGGAAGAGAAATTAGATAGAATAGTGTGCCCGAGTGTACCCTCAAGCAAGAGAACTCTAATGCTGGTTTTACGTTGTTTAATGGGTTGGAAAAGAGAGAGAGAGAGAGAGAGAGAGAGAGAGCGAGAGAGAGAGAGAGAGAGAGAGAGAGAGAGAGAGAGAGAGAGAGAGAGAGAGAGAGAGCATTTTCAAGATTGGGACAGTCCCAATGTTTTAATTTCTGTCTTATTTTGTTTCAGCCAGAACGTAAGATATTATGGTATGGCGTTCTTGTTGACAATTCATTTTTTCAAGCATTTGGAACTGTAAGAATATTTATCTATATATGCTTAGAAGTACGGCACACTTCCATTGCATTTGACCAATGCGCTAAGTTTTTTTTCTTTCTTTCTTTTCAGACTTGAAATGAACTTACGCTGATGTCGGCCATAGACAAATGTTTATGGCACTTACCAGGACCACAAGAATGACTGTTTTCAAGACTAAAAGGTAAGAAACTTGAAATAGTTTTAATATATTTATCGCCCGGTAGAACCAGCTACTGTTTGCTGCGCACTGGGAAATTGTGAGATATTTGGATAGGGTTAAATAACGGAGTTAGAATAGCTAGAGGAAACCAACACTGATGATTAAAAGGTAAAGCAAGAGGATTTTTTTATAGGTTTATATATTATTCCACTTTGATGCTCATCTTTAATTCAGATATGTAAGTGGGAGTTGCTTATAATATTTATCGCCCGGTAGAACCAGCTACTGTTTAGATATCTAAGTGGGAGTTGCTTTAGGCAATCTTTAGGAAAGAAGGAAAAAGTTTTATAGAAAACTTTGATAAAATGGATTAATATTAAATGGAGTTTTTTTTTTTTTTTTTTTTTTTTTTTTTTTTTTTTTTTTTTTTTAAATAAAAGCGAATATTGCTGTTAAGTGTAGAAAGCGTGGAATGGTGCTGGTTTTTATTTTATTGAAACATCCATTTTCAATAAACATACTTTAATACGTTGTATATTTGAAATGAACCATAACACATCATTTTTACCTCTCCCAAAGCCTCGGTCAGATTTTTTTTCGCATAAATGTTCACAATAAAATAATTATGAAGTTTATTAGGATATTTGTTATGTATATAAATTGGCTTAATTCCCAGCTAACTTTACACACTACGAATTTCCTGGTCGATCTCTGAACTCTTTTAATGTTAATTTTAAAAAATATGTTTTCATCTTGAAATGTTATATGTTTAAAAGGGCATATTGTTGATTATTTCTCTATTCGGGTTTTTTTTAATTTATTACCTTTACAAAATTATGTCAATCAAAATGGCTCTTCGTCTGTATCGAGTTCCGTGAGCCATTTATCAAAATGGCTCTTCGTTAAATGGCTCTTCGTCCGTATCGAGTTCCGTGAGCCATTTATCAAAATGGCTCTTCGTCCGTATCGAGTTCCGTGAGCCATTTATCAAAATGGCCCTTCGTCCGTATCGAGTTCCGTGAGCCATTTATCAAAATGGCCCTTCGTCCGTATCGAGTTCCGTGAGCCATTTATCAAAATGGCCCTTCGTCCGTATCGAGTTCCGTGAGCCATTTATCAAAATGGCCCTTCGTCCGTATCGAGTTCCGTGAGCCATTTATCAAAATGGCCCTTCGTCCGTATCGAGTTCCGTGAGCCATTTATCAAAATGGCCCTTCGTCCGTATCGAGTTCCGTGAGCCATTTATCAAAATGGCCCTTCGTCCGTATCGAGTTCCGTGAGCCATTTATCAAAATGGCCCTTCGTCCGTATCGAGTTCCGTGAGCCATTTATCAAAATGGCCCTTCGTCCGTATCGAGTTCCGTGAGCCATTTATCAAAATGGCCCTTCGTCCGTATCGAGTTCCGTGAGCCATTTATCAAAATGGCCCTTCGTCCGTATCGAGTTCCGTGAGCCATTTATCAAAATGGCCCTTCGTCCGTATCGAGTTCCGTGAGCCATTTATCAAAATGGCCCTTCGTCCGTATCGAGTTCCGTGAGCCATTTATCAAAATGGCCCTTCGTCCGTATCGAGTTCCGTGAGCCATTTATCAAAATGGCCCTTCGTCCGTATCGAGTTCCGTGAGCCATTTATCAAAATGGCCCTTCGTCCGTATCGAGTTCCGTGAGCCATTTATCAAAATGGCCCTTCGTCCGTATCGAGTTCCGTGAGCCATTTATCAAAATGGCCCTTCGTCCGTATCGAGTTCCGTGAGCCATTTATCAAAATGGCCCTTCGTCCGTATCGAGTTCCGTGAGCCATTTATCAAAATGGCCCTTCGTCCGTATCGAGTTCCGTGAGCCATTTATCAAAATGGCCCTTCGTCCGTATCGAGTTCCGTGAGCCATTTATCAAAATGGCCCTTCGTCCGTATCGAGTTCCGTGAGCCATTTATCAAAATGGCCCTTCGTCCGTATCGAGTTCCGTGAGCCATTTATCAAAATGGCCCTTCGTCCGTATCGAGTTCCGTGAGCCATTTATCAAAATGGCCCTTCGTCCGTATCGAGTTCCGTGAGCCATTTATCAAAATGGCCCTTCGTCCGTATCGAGTTCCGTGAGCCATTTATCAAAATGGCCCTTCGTCCGTATCGAGTTCCGTGAGCCATTTATCAAAATGGCCCTTCGTCCGTATCGAGTTCCACGAGCCATTTATTCTAATGGTTCTCCAATGGCATTGAATACCATGAGGCATTTTTCCAAACAACCCTTTGATGGCTCTGACTTCCATGAGCTATTCATTGTTGAATTGGCTTCCATAAGTTCCCTACTGAAATGACTCTTCAATGACGCTAAATTCCATGAGTCATATATTAAAATGACTTTGCTCATCTTTCGTTAATCGTTTTAAATGGTATATCAAATTGTAAATGTTTCACTCTTAAGTCATTCATTAATTTCTGTCTTTTTATTTTATCCAAGTTATTAATTCTTCATTAAACATCCTCCAATCGGCACCAATGACCATTGATGTCATGGTGCCAGATAATTGCAAATCATTCATTGCTGATATTCCTTGAATATTTTCTGGAATCTGGAGGGCGTCCCTTGAACCTAACTTCCAAGGTTCCTTCTAAAGCCCTGTCCACACGATCGAGCATGCCCGACGGGCAAACAGTGATACCAGACCACAATAGTTAGTGAAAATGAGGGTTGATGACGTCAGAAGCGGGAAAACTAAAGGCAGGGATCTGGCAACACTGTATGATGCCAGAACCCTGTTTGTGGTTTTCCCGCTTCTGACGTCATTAACCCTTATTCTTACTAACTATTGTGGTCTGGTATCACTGTTTGCCCGTCGGGCATGCTCGATCGTGTGGACAGGGCTTAAGGTTCATTTTAAATTTTGACGTGTGGGAGTTTTCACAAAGTGGGGTGTTGGGCCTAAACCTTATGCTTTAGGATTCAAATTCAAACTCAGAAGAGTTTTTAGAAAGTTTACTATGCATTTCAAAGGCGGAAAAATATCGTTTAACCAAATATATCATTATTATTATTATTATTATAATTATTATTATTATTATTATTACTTGCTAAGCTACAGCCCTAGTTGGAAAAGCAGGATGCTCTAAGCCCAGGGGTTCCAACAGGGAAAATAGCCCA
This sequence comes from Palaemon carinicauda, assembly GCF_036898095.1. Lineage (NCBI taxonomy): Eukaryota > Metazoa > Arthropoda > Malacostraca > Decapoda > Palaemonidae > Palaemon > Palaemon carinicauda. The sequence continues at coordinate 126,665,188 of NC_090739.1, forward strand.
GTGAGGAAAGGAAATGAGGAAATAAACTACAAGAGATGTTCAAGAATAACAACATTAAAATAAAAATTTTCTTATATAAACTATACAAAGCTTCAAAATAACAAGATGAAGAGGAGTAAGATAGAATATATATGTGTGTGTATATATATATATATATATATATATATATATATATATATATATATATATATATATATACATATATATATATATATAATATATATATATACATATATACTGTGTATATATATATATATATATATATATATATATATATATATATATATATATATACATACATATATATATATATATATATATATATATATATATATATATATATATATATATATATATATATATATATATATATATATATATATATATATATATTTGCTACATACGTTCTATTACTTTACTCGTGAATGATAACACAAAGCCGATAGTCATGTTGACGTATTCGAAGGTAATTATTGGAATGCCCCCCCCCCCCCACCCCACAAACAACACCCTCCCAAACCAATCCGTAACTACCCCTTGGAGATACCCCACCCCCTCTCCTCATCTCTCCTCTTCTCCCCTGGCTCCTCACCTCCCTCATTAGTCTTACGTCTCTCCCTCATAACTCTAGTCTTTTTTCCTCATTAATCTTATCTCTCCCCCATCAATCTTGTGTCCTTCCCTCATCACTATATTGTACGGTAGAGGGGTATGTAGTTGTAGATGTATAAGATATGATTCTTAATACGAATGATTTTATTGGGATGGTCATAATCAACATTCACTTCTGGTTCTGGTCGCCTTAGACACGGCACTTAGGATAAGGATTAGGATAGGGGAGTGGGGAATATGGGGAAAGGAAGAGTATCCCTGGATACAATCCAGTTTATAGCCCGAAGGCAGGTACTCGGGATGGGTAAGAATAAGGAAAAAGGGAGAAAGGAAAGTACAGGAGAAGAATAAAAGAGAGGGGCAGACCCTCTTGCGATGCTAGATAGGATTAGAAGCAGTTTGAGAAAAGAAAAGACAGGCAGGGAGTGGAAAGGTTTTTTGGTTCAATGTCTGGCCCTGTTGCAGAAGTTTGCTTGTCTGGCTCCTATTTGATGGTTAAAAAAGGTATGATTGTGGACACGTCACTTACAATCCGGGTATACCGAGGGGTATGTGGAGTTGGTTTGGGCATGCTCTTCGCACTCCCCAAGGTAGATTAGTAGGCCTTGAGTTCACCAAACGTTTAGCTGGGCTCCACAAGGCATTAGGGGAGTTGGAAGACCCTGGCCTACATGGCTGAGGACTATGAAGCCTGAAGTAGGAAATGATGAATGGAGAAGTATTGATTTAAAAGCTCAAGACAGACGACTGGGGAAATCTAATTGAGGCTCTTTGCATCAAAAGGCGTAGGAGGAGATGATGTTGATGATGATGATGATACAGCCATTGAGAGCGGTATTATAATAGTGTTTGCTCTCGTGGTCGTTTATTTTTTTCATGAGCATTAATAACTATAACTGTATTAACTATTACTTAAGCATACACACGTAATGTATTCAAATATGTATGTAATTAGAATAAAGTATGTGAATTCAAAGACGCGTTAGAGATGGGTAATAATAATACTTATTCCTCCAAAGGGGCGAGTACCCCAGACTCCTCCGATTCTGTATCACACCTCGGATATAATAACTGGATTAAGCTTAACATCCTTCTATAAATTCCTAACTTGACACACATAGCAGTATGGCATGTCAGTCGTGCATCAGGTCGGGATTTTAAAGGTAGTGTGCTGAAACATCGTACTGAGTCCACGATTCGTTCAAGAGATAATTTGTCCGCTGCTAAAAGATATAGTCAACCAAACGGTGTTTTGCTAAACCTTTGATGATTGCAATAAATGTCATGCCAATATTGTGAAATTAGGTGCATCATATCTCTGTGCATTAATACACCAAAATATAAGCATGAAATTATTTTAACCCGGGTATTAATGATGCGTGTTTTAATAGTATTATTATTATTATTATTATTATTATTATTATTATTATTATTATTATTAATTTGTTATTATTTATTATTATTATTATTATTACTTGCTAAGCTACAACCTTAGTTGGAAAAGCAGGATGGTATAAGCCCAGGGGCTCCATCAGGGAAACTAGTCCAGTGAGGAAAGGAAACAAGGAAAAATAAGATATGTTAAGAACAGTAACAACATGAAATCAAATATTTCCTATATAAACTATAAAAACTTTAACAAAACAAGAGGAAGAGAAATAAGATAGAATAGTGTACCCGAGTGTACCCTCAAGCAAGAGAACTCTAACCCAAGACAGTGAAAGAACATGGTACAGAGGTTATGGTACTACCCAAGACTAGAGAACAATGGTTTGATTTTGGAGTGTCCTTCTCCTAGAAGAGCTGTTTACCATAGTCTCTTCTACTCTTACCCAGAGGAAAGTGGCCACTGAACAATTACAATACAGTAGTTAACCCCTTTGGTGGAGAAGAATTGTTTTGTAATCTCCGCTGCTAAAAGACAGTCAACCAAACGGTATTTTGCTAAACCTCTTATGATTGGGATAAATGTCCTGCCAATATTGCGAAATTAGGTGCATCATATCTCTGTGCATTAATACACCAAAATATTTTAACCCGCGTATTAATGATGCGTGTTTTATTATTATTATTATTATTATTATTACTTGCTAAGCCACAACCCTAGTTGGAAAAGCACGATGCTACAAGCCCAAGGGCTCCAGCAGGGAAAATAGCCCAGTGAGGAAAGGAAAAAATGAAATAGATTTACAACAAGAGAAGTAATGCACAATCAAAATGAGATATTTTACATATATTAATAACATTGAATTAGATCTCTCATATAGAAACTATAAAAACCATAAAAAAGAAAAAAAAGAAGAAGATGAAGATAGAATAATGTGCCTGAGTGTACCCTCAAGCAAGAGAACTCACGTCCCTACCTGACAATCTATTAGACGGGACTTAGAGACCCGCTCAAGCTGGGTAGTTTTCAATAGTGTCTGCAACTTTACCATCCTTGTGATCTAGGGATGTGTAGTTTAGTTGCAACGTTGAATCTACCTGCTGAGGCATCAGCGGCCATTGTCTGGCCCTCCTTGGTCCGAGCTCAGATATGGGGCTTGGGTGCTGATCATATGTATATATGGCCAATCTATAGGGCATTGTCCTGTCTCTAGTGCATTGTATTGACCCTTTATTATTATTATTATCAATTGCTAAGCTACAACCCTAGTTGGAAAAGCAGAATACTATAACCCCAAGGGCTCCAACAGAGAAAATAGCCCAGTCAGGAAAGGAAACAAGGAAAAATAGAATATTTTAAGAATAATAAAATAAATATCTCCTACGTAAAATATAAAAATTTTAGCAAAACATGAGGAAGAGAAATAAGGTAGAATAGTGTGCCCGAGTGTACCCTCAAGCAAGAGAACTCCAACCCAAGACAGTGGAAGACCATGGTACAGAGGCTATGGCACTACCCAAGACTAGAAAACAATGTTTTGATTTTGGAGTGTCCTTCACTGCTATTCATGAGTGACCTTTAAGCTTTCTTTTATTAAAGTTTCATAAATTGTTAAGAAATCGCGGAAATAATTGGCATTTTAGAGTACCATTTTCAAATAGCCCTGTTAGAAAATATGAAAGGCGGGGTGGGGGGGGGGGGCGGGGGCGGGGGGAGGAAGTAGTGTTATACGATAGAGTTGAAGAACGAAGATAAGAGATGAACGTAGTTGCCACCCAAGTTTTTACATTCTTCCTTTTATCTTTTTGTTAGTGGATGATCCTCGCTGAAAATCACCTAGTAACTTTGACTCATAGTTTAGAGTAGGCTGACTTGCGCAATTGATGATTTTTTTTTCTTTCTTTCTTCTTTTTTTTAGCAACAAGTCAAGTGCTTCTTCTTTTTTTTTTTTCTTTTAAACAAGTGAAATGCTGGTAAACATCTGAGGGGTTTCTAGATCTATTTCTTCTATCCGATTTGTTTCTAACATTTCCGTTAATGTGTCAATTCTGTCTTCTTAAAATCCATCAGTCGTACAATGAATGATTATGTAGTACTTTTTAAATAAATGTTGTACAGTTGTATCCCAGAGTGATCCGAATATTTAGTGCAAGAATTTCATGTATTCACCCCTGTCGTCTTTTATTTGTTTTATTTGGCTGTGAGTAAATTTACACAAAAACTAATGTACCGATTTTAACCAAACTTGGTGGTCATGTTGGGTATGACCCAAGGATTAATCTGTAACATTTTGGATAAAGAAAAATCAAAGTAAAAGTACGCAGCAGTACTTTGGAAATAATCGTAATGTAAAGTATAATGGCAAGTGTTTAATTTTTTTTTTTTTTGTGAACAACGTTACGCAAAAAAACTTCAGAACCAATTTCAACGAAGGGTTGTGGTGGCCTATGTGGTAACGTCTCTGGTTGGTGATCACCAGACTGGGGTTAAGAGTCCCGCTGAAAATTGTTAGTTCCTTTGGTCGCTGCATCCTCAACATCCTTTTGAGCTAAGGATGAGGGCTTTGGGGGAGCCTATAGATCTATTTGTTGAGTCATGAGCAGCCATTGCCTGGCCTTCTTTGGTCCCAGCTTGGGTGTAGAGGGGACTTGGGTGCTGTTCATATGTTTAATGGTCAGTTTCTAGGGTATTGTCCTGCTCGATAGGGCACTTTTAAACTTGGTGGTTAGAATTGTTTTGTCTAACCAATCAGCTATTAGGAAACTTTTCCGAGCTAAAATGGCACCCCCCTGCGAATCAGTGCAAATGCGCCTCATTAAAAAAAAAAAAAAAAAAAGAGCTAGCAATAGGTTCGTTTTGAAAGGATTGACTAAAAACTGGCTCCTTTATCGAAGGCTAAATCCATTCGATTTTGAAGATAAATCGAAGTGGAGTTAAAAGTGCAAAATAAGACTGCTTTGCGTGACGATGAAATGCACTCTACTAAGTACCCCTCTATTATTATTATTATTATTATTATTATTATTACTATCCAAGCTACAACCCTAGTTGTAAAAGCAAGATGCTATAAGCCCAGGGGCCCCAATAGGGAAAAATAGCCCAGTGAGGAAAGGAAATAAGGAAATAAATAAATGAAGAGAACAAATTAACAATAAATCATTCTAAAAAAGGCAACAACGTCAAAACAGATATGTCGTATATAAACTATTAACAACGTCAAGAAAAAATTTGTCATATATAAACTGTAAAAAGATCCATGTTATTAAGTAATGATGTGAAGAACACTAGACAGTTGCTTCAAAATTGCCACAAGTAAAACCTCTATCTGAATGATAGATTTTAATTGTATCACAGCATTGAAAGTAAAAAATATATTACTAGCTTTTATTTCTTTATTATAGATAGCTTTAGTATTCCCGGACTCTGGTTCGTTCGTTTTAGATTGCCTTGCCGTTCTTCCTCGGTACAGCTGAACGACTTTTGTTGTATGCAAGGCAATCTAAAACGAACGTACGAACGAACGTCGTTCAGCTTTGCCGAAGCAGGCAAGCAGGGTGTGGGAATATTAACGCTATCCATGATAAAGAATAAAAAATAATAGTATCTTTTTTTTTTTTTTTTTAATACCGGGATGCAATTAAAATCTACAGACACCACAAACAGGTTTTATTATTATATTATTTTAATATTGCTTTCTTTAATTTTTATTTATTATGGATAGCGGACGTTACTTGCTTGCTTGCTTGATTAGGCAAAGCTGAACACCGAAAACAGGATTTTTTTCTTCTTCTTTTTTTTTTTTTTTTTTTTTTTTTTTTTTCTGCGCCTAGAAACTCGTTTTATCAGGCACAATAATCAACGGCAATTTTCTGCAACAGCAGCTGTTGAATATTTGTCCTTGGTGTGACCAGTAGAGTTGGCTAGAGGCTTTTGTGTTCGTTCCTGTTTTGTTTGGCTGCAGATATGATGTAAGGGAAACTTTAGCAGAGAAGATAGAATCTAAGATAATACAGTTACTTTTTGACAGAATACAGATATTAATAAGACATTCATATGCCAGAGAGTCCTCCAGTACTACAATATTATTAAATCATGTTAACTTCCCAAATCTTTATCGAGTCAGTAGGTAATAAGTAGTAGGTTGGCCATCCGTTGAGATACTACCGCTAAAGTTATGGGGTCCTTTAACTGGCCAGACAGTACTACATTGGATCCTTCTCTCTGGTTACGGTTCATTTTCCATCGCCTACTCATACAACGAATAGTCTGGCCTATTCTTTACATAGTCTCTTCTGTCCTTGTGCACCTGACAACACTGAGATCACCAAACAGTTCTTCTTCACACAAGGGGTTGTAGCTTAGCAAATTACAATAATAATAATAATAATAATAATAATAATAATAATAATAATAATAATAATAATAATAATAATAATAATAATAATAATAATAATAATAATAATAATAATAATAAACTCCACTGCGTAATTGTACTGCAATGTATTTTCTTCAAAATCTAATTTTTTTTGACGTTGGGACTTGGGGCATACCTCACAAAATATAACCTTATTATTATTATTATTATTATTATTATTATTATTATTATTATTATTATTATTATTATTATTATTATTATTATTACTTGCTAAGCTACAGCCCTAGTTGGAAAAGCAGGATGTTCTAAGTTTCGTTGAAATTAGTTCTGACGTTTTTGCGTATTGTTGTTCAGTAACAATAAATAAACTAACAAATTATTTGCCATTTACTTAACATTGCAGTTACTTTTAAAGTACTGTAGTGTACTTGTACTTCGATGTACTTTATCCAAAATATTATAGCTTCATCCTTTGGTCATATCCAGCATGACTACCAAGTTTAGTCAAAAACGGTACAGTAGTTTTTTATATGAAGTTGTTCACAAACAAACAAACAGGGGTGGATATATAAACTTTGAGAAAATATCTTCAATTTTGGCGAAGGCAATAATGATGATTATATGAAAATATCTTTTTGCCTACAATTTAACCTCAAATGACTACCAAATTTAGTCAAAATCGGTACAGTAGTTTTTTATATGAAATTGTTCACAAACAAACAAATAGACAGGGGTGAATACATAAACTTTGAAAAATAAAAAAAAAAACAATTTTTTGCGAAGGTAATAATATGAAAATATCTTTCTGCCTACAATTTAACCTCCATGATATCCCTGTGATCAAGCGAGTTTTATTCCATTTTTTCCAAATTGTCAATGTGTGTTGTTAACGTGCATTTTTGGAGTAAGGCTCATATCTTATGCCAATGACTCCACTGTTTAAATAAACCGTAATTTTAATCGAATAATCTCCGTATAAATATACTGTTCTCAGTCGTATTTCAGTAAAATACAGGTAACCGAAATTTTTACCCTACTTTGTTATCTTATACGGGTTGGTGATCGTAATATCACCCCTTTACGTCAAAATATCCGTTTTTAAAACGGTAAATGCCTGGCAACATTTATTCTTTGATTTTACCCTTTTTTACCGCAAATTTTGGCAGTGTACCATAGATGACCAGTATTTGTAAATGAGAAAAGGCCAACTTTTGATTAACCGCAGCTTTAAAAGGCCAACCCATTAGTAGAAAAAGGCCAGATATATAGTATTTTAAGGTCTGTTTTTTTCGTAATATTACTAAAGGCCAATCAATTAAAAAAGGGCAAATTTGAGGTTATTTTTGGCCTAAAAAAAGCCAACTTGGCAACTCTGGATCATCACGGTTACATATAACGCCATCTGGATTTCACTGGCGGCAACTCTTGAATTTCGACCATCGAAGATATATTTAATTCAATCAAAAGAGTTTTTTTCTTCTTTAGACGTCAGAGGTAATTAAATAATTCACTCTTCATAAATCTGTTATTTACAAATAATTATCAGTAAGACAGAAATTAAATTCTTCCTTGGAATTGAATAGCAATAGTCGAGGACAGGAAGTTCTTGGGACGTGAAAATGAAATGAAAATTCTTCGTGTCTTATATTTTATTACCTAAATTATAACATAACAAAATATAGATACTTTTAACAAGATCATAATTTTCACTTATAAATACGAAGGCTATAATAACAAGACTCAATTAGCCCTGAACTACGAAGGACGAAGAAAATTAAGAACTGGAAAGAAAAGTTAATTTTAAGAATATATTGACCAAAGAAGAAGAGAGAGAAAAAGAATTAAGAATTTCTTGGTCTCTCGAAACCGAACCTACGAAAGTGACTGGATATTATTCACATTGAATGTTATCCACATTACTCATGGCACATGGACACATGTTGAGAAAGTAAGTTCTTGTTGCCTGCAGTTTTATGCTCTGTTTATATATCTATCAAAGAATTGGAAACGAACTGAAACTGACACTTTTCCTACGCATGCAAATAGCAATGGAGTCCTATGTATGCACTTTTTACACGAATTTCAGGTTTGGCCCGAAAACATCCTCCTATACTCAATTTTTTTTTAATGAGGCGTCTTTGCCCTGACTCGCAGTGGTGCCCTTTTCTCTCGGAAAAAGTTTCCTGCTACCTGATTGGTTCGAATTATCTTGTCCAACCAATCAGGGATCAGGAAACTTTTCCTTGATAAAAGGGGACCCCTGCGAGTCGGTGTAAACCTGCCTCACTAAAAAGAATTGACTATAGTTTGGGTCAGTGATTGTGCTGGTTGCAGAATTTTTTCTTAGGTAGGACTATCTAGTATGAGGTTCGTTAATAATGGATCTAAAACTTTTATATGTTCTTTTTCGAATTGGGAGAACCAGCAACAGGTTCTTTGGAACAGAAGGTGAATTAGCAGTAGTACCGTTTTAAAACCATAGACTGGATTCGTTCTTGATAGGATAATATTGCAATAGATTCGGTCGGAAAGGATGCACTTGAAATAGGGTCATCCTCAACAGGATATACTAATAATACGTTCGTTCCCAACACTTTGAACTATACTCATTTTTCTTTTAATGAGGCGCATTTGCACTGACTCGCAGGGGGTGCCCCTTTAGCTCGGAAACGTTTTCTACTAAAGTCAATTCTTTTTAGCGAGGCAGATTTGCACCGACTCGCAGGGGTGCCCTTTTAGCTCGGAGAAGTTTCCTGATCGCTGATTGGTTGGACAAGATCATTCTAACCAATCAGAGAGCAGGAAACTTTTCCGAGCTAAAAAGGCACCCCTGCGAGGCAGTGCAAATCTGCCTCATTAAAAAAAAAAATTGAGTATAGCTGATTCGTTAGAATGATTTTGTCCAACCAATCAGCTATTAGGAAACTCTTCCGAGCTAAAAGGGTACCCGTGAGATTCCGTGCAAATGCGCCTCAGTAAAAAAAAAAAAAAAAAAAAAAAAAAAAAAAGATGAGCTAGCAATAGGTTCGGTTTGAAAGGATGGACTAGAAACTGATTCCTTTATCGAATGGCAACAGGCTCTTTCCTAACAGAATAAACTTACAACAGAATGATAGAATGAAATTGCAAGACTTTTATATACTGCGCAGTCTCTTTTAGTGCCATGTGTGGATGTATATTTTCAAAGAGCAAAAGTATTAGGCAAAAGTTATGGCAGGAAAATAGTTCTTATACGAAAACGACAAATATACCATAGATTCCTTAATATTACCTTAATAATCTAATTATATATATATATATATATATATATATATATATATATATATATATATATATATATATATATATCTATATATATATATATATATATATATATATATATATATATATATATATCTTGTCACACATGGGTACTCTGAAAGCATTAACAAGTACGAGCTTATATTATATAACAATAATCATGATAAAACTCTTTATTCTACATTCAATTCTATAGCAGAATATTGTACATTTGTTTGCATAGATGCAACGTACCTGTATACATCAGCAGATCTTGCTTATTTGTACTTTCTTCTCGAAAATTAAACTATTCTAAAAACTACCTTATTTGGAGTAAACTTTAATGCATGCGTGTGTTAGTGTATTCGCGTAAGCGTGTGGACGAATCATTTTTGTGTGTGCGTATGTGTGTGCGTTTCACAGCCATAATCCATAAACTTAATGTAAGTTACAGCATTGCTGCGGTCGTCATCTGGTCCAGCTAAAATACTTAAAAGAGCTTAACAGCAGGTTATGGAAGACAATTGAGGTTTGCAACTTAATAGTGGCATTAAATCAGAGGCTCTCGACCCTTTCCGCACCCCAAACCAAGTACCCTGAGTTGGTCAAAGAATTGTTTATTAAAGAGTAACTTCCTGAGTCAATCCGGTTGCTGTTGGTGTAAACAGGTAGTCTTGAAGTTAACCAGCCCCTGAGATAACAAAGTAACCAATTGAATTAACCAAGTAGCATCTGGCGTAACCTAGAGTTATCCAGGTTTTCCCAGAGATGAGGCTCTTGGTGTAATCAGGTAGTCTTGAAGTTAACCAGATGTAACCCATTGAATTAACCAAGTAGCACCTGGCATAAGCAAGAGTTATCCAGGTTTTCCCAGAGATGTTGCTCTTGGTGTAATCAGGTAGTCTTAAAGTTAACCAGATGTAACCCATTGAATTAACCAAGTAGCACCTGGCATAAGCAAGAGTTATCCAGGTTTTCCCAGAGATGTTGCTCTTGGTGTAATCAGGTAGTCTTAAAGTTAACCAGATGTAACACATTGAATTAACCAAGTAGCACCTGGCGTAACCAGGAGTTATCCAGGTTTTCCCAGAGGTGCCCAAATAAACACCTGAATTGACCAGATACCCCCAAAGTAATCCAAATAACTCTCCTGTAATCAGACCATGACCTACACAACTACCAAACCTGAGAGTGAACCTACAAAGGTTTTAAAAAAGTCCAATTGATTATGAGATTTCTGCAATTCTAATTAGTGAACTGAAATTATAAAGGATTTGTGATATAGTTCATCATTAAGTTCGAAAGCTTCGTGAAAACACACTTCAAGCATCTATGAGGTCCCCAAGGTCGAGCATCCTTTATGATGTACTCTTGGCAACACAATCCATGGTGGCTTATGAGGTGAGGTTCAGGGCAGGAATCCCTTGTGAAGTACATTCGTGTAACAATTTGTATTGCCATGGGGTTGAGAAATGCCATTTGGCAACCTTCTGAAGACACGTTAGAGTTGTTGAGGTCCAAACTAAGAACCCCCTGATGTAAATCTTATAAACCCCATTATCTTGTGGTGGCCTGTTGGTAACATCCTTGGCTGGTGATCTGATCGCCAGACTGGGGTTCGAGTCCCGCTCAAGCTCGTTGGCTCCTTTGATCACTACAACTTCACCATCCTTGTGAGCTAAAGATTGGGGTTTTGGGGTAGCCTACAGGTCTATCTGCTGAGTCCTCTGCAGTCATTGTCTGTTCCTGTCTGGTCCTAGCTTGAGTGGAGGAAAGGGGCTTGGGCGTTAAGCATATGTATATATGGTCAATCTCTAGGACATTATCCTGCTCGATAGGGCAATGTTAATAACCCTTGCCTCTGCCATCCATAAGCGGCCTATAAACCTCAAACCTTTAAAAACTAAACTACTCCATCAGATACAGTAGTCAGACTTAAGACTTCCACAAGAAGATGGTCTTTGCTTTAAATTCAGTGACATTTAAATTGCAATTTCTTTAATATTTTCCAAGTTGTGGATAATCGAGGTCCTGATGAATTTGTTGTAGAACGGTATAGCTAAGGAAACATTGATAAAATTTAGAATTTTAACATGAACCAATGTCACTTCTTTCGAAAACCTGACTACTTCTTTGTCTCGAAGTCATTTCTGAATTAACGACATGTCTCCAATACAGAAGAGATTCTTTCTATCTAAAGCCCATGTATTGTCTTTGTAATCTTCTTTGTTCTTTTTTTTTTTTGCTCGTGTCACATTACTTATGAAATCACATCACATTACTTATGAAATCACAGTTCATCAGACGCATGGTCAAAAACTCAATTTTTACTAAGTTTGAGACCAACTTACACGCTTAACCAGTCACTCTCGCATCTCCATATTCTCACACAACGGTAGCTTTGATTATCAAAAACTATCTACATATGTCTTCTAGTCACATGGCCATTTTATGAGGGAATGATTAGAATGAAATCAAAGGTCATCATACTCGTTAGAGAAAACAAAAAGAAAGTTAAAGTGGAAGCTTGATGCTCTTGTGTAAAATACCAAGAACTACTGAAACACGCAAACAAACCTTAGCTGTCTTTCACAAACAGCAATTAGGTTAGAAATGTAACGTGAGAGCCAATATAGCAAAAGCATGATATCACCCGTCATATACAGAGTTCAGTAGCCCTGTGCATGTAAGTACATTATTTTTTCGTCTGGAACTTTGAAGTAATTGAACGAATTTCGGTGCCTGAAACTAGGTTGCCTCGTATAGGACTTTCTAAAATAGTCTAACATACCTATATTTTCCCTTTGATAAACTAAATGCATATATGTGTGTAGATTGTTATTTAAAAAAAAAAAGCAACTCTCTTCTTTCTCGGTTTTAGCAATTGCATAATCACTTCACCAACGAAAGGTCCCAAGTTCGATCTCCCCTAAACCCATTGTGGGTCTTTTTAACTGAAACATGAATTCTGTTTCTGGTGGACAACTGAAGGCTTTGGGGCGCAGCAGCCGTTTTGAGATAGAAAGAGAAGACAAGCAGAATTACTGTATGTAAAATATATATCTATAAGCTATTAATGACAACATATAACTAAAACAAATGGAGTATCTCGACTTGGACACTCTTCACCAAATATCCCATTTCCCTCCCAACTCTATAATTCCAGAAGCTGATCTTTTTCTGTTCGCTTTCTGCAACATATAACCAAAACAAATGGAGTATCTCGACAAGGACACTCTTCACCAA
>NC_090739.1:126683086-126685834 GCF_036898095.1 Palaemon carinicauda
TCCAGCACCGTAGTAAAACTTGCCCAAGATGAGCCACATGTTGAAGATCACCGCCACGGAGAATCCACTTATGGCTCCCTGAAGGTTGTCCGGACAAAGAAACAATTACAAATCATATGAATAAAATCGATAATGATATTTTAAAGAAATTTTGCTTTACAAAAGCTTAAAGTTAATTATATATGTGAATAAACAAACTCTCACATACTCACACACATATTTCTTGAATTGTTCAAGTCTGGCTATCACTAGCCTCTCTTAAATTTTAAATTAATAAATTATATAAATAAAAACGATTGTAACGTTTTAAAGAAATTTAGCTTTACAAAAGCTTAAAAATAATTATATATGTGGATAAACAAATTCTCACATACTCGCACACATTTCTTGAATTGTTCAAGTCTGGCTATCACTAGCCTCTCTTAAGTTTTAAATTAACAAATTATATAAATAAAATCGATAGTAATATTTAAAAGAAATTTAGCTTTACAAAAGCTTAAAGTTAATTATATATGTGGTAAACAAACTCTCACATACTCACACACATTTCTTGAATTGTTCAAGTCTGGCTATCATTCATAGCCTCTCCTAAACTCTTAAATCCTATTTTGAATATCCAAGTTATATTACATACATTTCACCAAAATATGTTACGCATGTATATAAAAGGTTTTCGCGTTATCATACAAAATACATAATAATCTGTCACTAACAAACATAACTTTGAATGTTTTCGCACTATTATACGGTACATATGATATGTCACAAATGACTTTAATAGATTTAAATATTAACCACATATGTCATTTAATATCTAATTCATCTTTAGGAATATATATCCTTCGGGTATTCTTTTACAATCAATACTTCTGGCTGAGCAAGGATTCGAACCTATGCCTCTTGAGTTTAAACAATCCGCAGAAGTAGACATTTGGAATGAGCTATAAAGAGAGATATGTGTGTTCATTCCAAGGCCAATGTAGCTCATATACTTGTCGAATTCAGGATTCTGTTCGTAGACTTGAATTAACCTATCATAATGATAGCTCTTTCGATATTAAATCTAATTACGTAGTTGATATTAACTTGCACATACACAAACACATACACACACACACACACACACACACATATATATATATATATATATATATATATATATATATATATATATATATATATATATATTATATATATATATGATGTGTGTGCGCTGTAGGTATTTACCTATGTATATATACATACGGTGGTATATATGTGTATATAAATATATCTATATATACTGTACATACTGTATATCCATAAATATGTATATATTTATGCAAATACACATAGGTACACATCCACACACACACACACACACACATATATATATATATATATATATATATATATATATATATATATATATATATATATATATACATATATATATGTGTGTAATTTGTAATATTTTTAAAAATTTTGGAAATTTATTAAATCTAAAAATTTGAAAATGGCCCTACCTTAGCATTGACCCACGGAGCTCCAATGCCCGTGATGAAGAGGCCATCAAATGGCCCGATGATGGCCCCGGAGATGCTGTAGGCCGCCTGGAACAGGGTCCCGAGCTGGGCCACCAGGAGAGCGGACCCTATGGCCAGGAAGACCATTCCGGCAGCTGGAACGAAACAAGAGTCTTTTTCTTTTTTCTTTCTTTCTTTTCCCATACATTAAAGGTGGCTAAATGTCTATCTATCTATCTATCTATCTATATATATATATATATATATATATATATATATATATATATATATATATATAAATTTATGTATACTGTATACATGTATATGTATATGTGCATGTATATGTATATGTATGTATATGTACAGATATGTGTATATATATATATATATATATATATATATATATATATATATATATATATATATATATATATGTATGTATGTATGTATTTCTATATATGTGTATGTATACGTATATATATGTGTATGTATATGTTAGATATATATATATATATATATATATATATATATATATATATATATATATATTTATATAATGTGTGTGTATGCATACAGTATGTATATATATACTGTATATACATTATATATATATATACACACATATATATATATATATATACATATATATTATATATATTCATGCTCAGCTCTCCCCGTCCCTCGGGTAAGGGGAAGAAGGAGCTGTCATACCCTGGTGAGAGGGGGATGCGTGTGCGTGTGTGCATATCTACCTAAATATTTAGCAGTCATTTTTGACGGGTTGTGTACACAAAAATAAACAAATGAATATATTTAGATTGTTTACAGGACAACAAGTTAATCAAAGACCGTTAATTAATTCCTTCAGTGGTTTAGTCATTCGAAAACAAAGTGCGGTATTGCGTTAAAACATTCAATGCAACGAAAACATTTACAAGGCCTCAGTCTGAGGAGTGTCTGATACTATACTCAGTTTTTTTTAATGAGGCGCATTTGCACTGACTCGTAGCGGTGCCCTTTTAGCACGGAAAAGTTTCCTGCTATCTGATTGGTTAGAATTATCTTGTCTAACCAATCAGCGATCAGGAAACTTTTCCGAGCTAAAAGGGCACCCCTGCGAGTCGGTGCAAATCTGCCTCACTAAAAAGAATTGACTATAGATGTAAACAAGTTATTAATCACGACGAATTTAGACTTTAATATTGTTCTATGACTGATAAAATCGATTAGTTAAAATTGATGT
>NC_090739.1:126693834-126708834 GCF_036898095.1 Palaemon carinicauda
TATCAAAATGGCCCTTCGTCCGTATCGAGTTCCATGAGCCATTTATCAAAATGGCTCTTCGTCCGTATCGAGTTCCATGAGCCATTTATCAAAATGGCCCTTCGTCCGTATCGAGTTCCATGAGCCATTTATCAAAATGGCCCTTCGTCCGTATCGAGTTCCATGAGCCATTTATCAAAATGGCCCCTCGTCCGTATCGAGTTCCATGAGCCATTTATCAAAATGGCCCTTCGTACGTATCGAGTTCCATGAGCCATTTATCAAAATGGCTCTTCGTCCGTATCGAGTTCCATGAGCCATTTATCAAAATGGCCCTTCGTCCGTATCGAGTTCCATGAGCCATTTATCAAAATGGCCCTTCGTCCGTATCGAGTTCCATGAGCCATTTATCAAAATGGCCCTTCGTCCGTATCGAGTTCCATGAGCCATTTATCAAAATGGCCCCTCGTCCGTATCGAGTTCCATGAGCCATTTATCAAAATGGCCCTTCGTCCGTATCGAGTTCCATGAGCCATTTATCAAAATGGCCCCTCGTCCGTATCGAGTTCCATGAGCCATTTATCAAAATGGCCCTTCGTCCGTATCGAGTTCCATGAGCCATTTATCAAAATGGCCCCTCGTCCGTATCGAGTTCCATGAGCCATTTATCAAAATGGCCCTTCGTCCGTATCGAGTTCCATGAGCCATTTATCAAAATGGCCCCTCGTCCGTATCGAGTTCCATGAGCCATTTATCAAAATGGCCCTTCGTCCGTATCGAGTTCCATGAGCCATTTATCAAAATGGCCCCTCGTCCGTATCGAGTTCCATGAGCCATTTATCAAAATGGCCCTTCGTCCGTATCGAGTTCCATGAGCCATTTATCAAAATGGCCCTTCGTCCGTATCGAGTTCCATGAGCCATTTATCAAAATGGCCCCTCGTCCGTATCGAGTTCCATGAGCCATTTATCAAAATGGCCCTTCGTCCGTATCGAGTTCCATGAGCCATTTATCAAAATGGCCCTTCGTCCGTATCGAGTTCCATGAGCCATTTATCAAAATGGCCCCTCGTCCGTATCGAGTTCCATGAGCCATTTATCAAAATGGCCCTTCGTACGTATCGAGTTCCATGAGCCATTTATCAAAATGGCCCTTCGTCCGTATAGAGTTCCATGAGCCATTTATCAAAATGGCTCTTCGTCCGTATCGAGTTCCATGAGCTATTTATTCTAATGGCTCTCCAATGGCACTCAATACCATGAAGCATTTATCCAAACAACCCTTTGGTGGCTCTGACTTCCATGAGCTATTCATTGTTGAATTGGCTTCCATAAGTTCCCTACTGAAATGACTCTTCAATGACGCTAAATTCCATGAGTCATATATTAAAATGACTTTGCTCATCTTTCGTTAATCGTTTTAAATGGTATATCAAATTGTAAATGTTTCACTCTTAAGTCAGTCATTAATTTCTGTCTTTTTATTTTATCCAAGTTATTAATTCTTCATTAAACATCGTCCAATCGGCACCAGTGACCATTGATATTATGATATCAGATAATTATAAATTATTCATTCATCCATTGCTGATATTCCTGTTTACACTTGATTTTCTGGAATCTGGAGGGCGTCCCTAGAACCTAACTTCCAAGGTTCCTTCTAAAGCCCTGTCCACACGATCGAGCATGCCCGACGGGTAAACAGTGATACCAGGTCACAATAGTTAGTGAAAATGAGGGTTGATGACGTCAGAAGCGGGAAAACTAAAGGCAGGGATCTGGCAACACTGTATGATGCCAGATCCCTGTTTGTGGTTTTCCCGCTTTTGACGTCATTAACCCTCATTCTTACTAGCTATTGTGGTCTGGTATCACTGTTTACCCGTCGGGCATGCTCGATCGTGTGGACAGGGCTTAAGGTTCATTTTAAATTTTGACGCGTGGGAGTTTTCACAAAGTGGAGTTTTGGGTCTAAACCTTATGCTTAAGGATTTAAATTCAAACTTGGAAAAGTTTTTAGAAAGTTTATCATGCATTTCAAAGGTGAAAAAATATTGTTTTACAAAATATATCTTATTATTATTTTTATTATTATTATTTTTAATATTGTTATTATTATTATTATTATTACCTGCTAAGCTACAGCCCTAGTTGGAAGAGCAGGATGCTCTAAGCCCAGGGGTTCCAACAGGGAAAATAGCCCAGTGAGGAAAGGAAATGAGGAATTAAACTACAAGAGATGTTCAAGAATAACAACATTAAAATAAATCTTTCTTATATAAACTATACAAAGCTTCAAAATAACAATATATATATATATATATATATATATATATATATATATATATATATGTATATATATATATATATATATATATATATATATATATATATATAATGATAACACAAAGCCGATAGTCATGTTGACGTATTCGAAGGAAATTATTGGAATGCCCCCCTCCCCCCAAAAACAACACCCTCCCAAACCATTCCGTAACTACCCCTTGGAGATAACCCCCCGCCCCTCCCTCCTCTCCTCATCTCTCCTCTTCTCCCCTGGCTCCTCACCTCCCTCATTAGTCTTACGTCACTCCCTCATCACTCTACTACAGTAGTCTCTTTTTTCCTCATCAATCTTATCTCTCCCTCATCAATCTTGTGTCCTTCCCTCATCACTGTATTGTACGTTAGAGTGGTATGTAGTTGTAGATGTATAAGATATGATTATTAATACGAATGATTTTATTGGCATGGCCATAATCAACATTCACTTCTGGTTCCGGTCGCCTTAGACACGTCACTTAGAATAAGGATAAGGATAGGGAAGTGGGGAATATGGGGAAAGGAAGAGTACCCCCTGGATGCAATCCAGTTTATAACCCGAAGGCAGGTACTCGGGGTTGGAAAGAATAAGGAAAAAGGGAGAAAGAGAAGTACAGTAGAAGAATAAAAGAGAGGGACAGACCCTCTTGCGATGTTAGATAGGATTAGAAGCAGTTTGAGAAAAGAAAAGACATACAGGGAGAGGAAAGGTTTTTTGGTTCAAGGTCTATCCCTGTTGCAGGAGTTTGCTTGTCTGACACCTATTTTGATGATTAAAAAAAGGTATGGTTGTGGACACGTTACTTATCATCCGGGTTTACCGAGGGGTATGTGGAGATGGTTTGGGCATGCTCTTCGCACTCCCCAAGGTAGATTAGTTCACCAAACGTTTAGCTGGGCCCCACAAGGCACTAGAAGAGTGGGAAGACCCTGGCCTACATGGGTGAGGACTATGAAGCGCGAAGTAGGAGATGA
Organism: Palaemon carinicauda; assembly: GCF_036898095.1. Taxonomy (NCBI): domain Eukaryota; kingdom Metazoa; phylum Arthropoda; class Malacostraca; order Decapoda; family Palaemonidae; genus Palaemon; species Palaemon carinicauda. The sequence continues at coordinate 126,697,110 of NC_090739.1, forward strand.
TGAATGGAGAAGTATTGATTTAAAAGCTCAAGATAGAGACGATTGGTGATATCTAATTAAGGCTCTTTGCGTCAAAAGCCGTAGGAGGAGATGATGATGATGATACAGCCATTGAGAGCGGTATTATAATAGTGTTTGCTTTCATGGTCGTTTATTTTTTTCATGAGCATAAATAACTGTAACTGTATTAACTATTACCTAAGCATACACACGTAATATATTCAAATATGTATGTAATGAAAATGATTGAAGTACATAATTTCAAAGACGCGTTAGAGATGGTTAACAATAATACTTATTCCTCCAAAGGGGCGAGTACCCCAGACTCCTCCGATTCTGTATCACACCTCGGATATAATAACTGGATTAAGCTTAACATCCTTCTATAAATTCCTAACTTGACACACATAGCAGTATGGCATGTCAGTCGTGCATCAGGTCGGGATTTTAAAGGTAGTGTGCTGAAACATCGTACTGAGTCCACGATTCGTTCAAGAGATGATTTGTCCGCTGCTAAAAGATATAGTCAACCAAACGGTGTTTTGCTAAACCTTTGATGATTGCGATAAATGTCATGCCAATATTGCGAAATTAGGTGCATCATATCTCTGTGCATTAATACACCAAAATATAAGCATGAAATTATTTTAACCCGGGTATTAATGATGCGTGTTTTAATAGTATTATTATTATTATTATTATTATTATTATTATTATTATTATTATTATTATTAATTTGTTATTGTTTATTATTATTATTATTACTTGCTAAGCTACAACCTTAGTTGGAAAAGCAGGATGCTATAAGCCCAGGGGCTCCATCAGGGAAACTAGTCCAGTGAGGAAAGGAAACAAGGAAAAATAAGATATGTTAAGAACAATAACAACATGAAATCAAATATTTCCTATATAAACTATAAAAACTTTAACAAAACAAGAGGAAGATAGAATAGTGTGCCCGAGTGTACCCTCAAGCAAGAGAACTCTAACCCAAGACAGTGAAAGAACATGGTACAGAGGTTATGGCACTACCCAAGACTAGAGAACAATGGTTTGATTTTGGAGTGTCCTTCTCCTAGAAGAGCTGTTTACCATAGTCTCTTCTACTCTTACCCAGAGGAAAGTGGCCACTGAACAATTACAATACAGTAGTTAACCCCTTTGGTGGAGAAGAATTGTTTTGTAATCTCCGCTGCTAAAAGACATAGTCAACCAAACGGTATTTTGCTAAACCTCTTATGATTGGGATAAATGTCCTGCCAATATTGCGAAATTAGGTGCATCATATCTCTGTGCATTAATACACCAAAATATTTTAACCCGCGTATTAATGATGCGTGTTTTAATATTATTATTATTATTATTATTATTATTATTATTATTATTACTTGCTAAGCCACAACCCTAGTTGGAAAAGCACGATGCTACAAGCCCAAGGGCTCCAGCAGGGAAAATAGCCCAGTGAGGAAAGGAAATAATGAAATAGATTTACAACAAGAGAAGTAATGCACAATCAAAATGAGATATTTTACATATATTAATAACATTGAATTAGATCTCTCATATAGAAAACATTAAAAACCATAAAAAAGAAAAAAAGAAGAAGAGGAAGATAGAATAATGTGCCTGAGTGTACCCTCAAGCAAGAGAACTCACGTCCCTACCTGACAATCTATTAGACGGGACTTAGAGACCCGCTCAAGCTGGGTAGTTTTCAATAGTGTCAGAAACTTTACCATCCTTGTGCTCTAGGGATGTGGAGTTTGGTTGCAACGTTGAATCTACCTGCTGAGGCATCAGTAGCCATTGTCTGGCCCTCCTTGGTCCGAGCTCAGATATGGGGCTTGGGTGCTGATCATATGTATATATGGCCAATCTATAGGGCATTGTCCTGTCTCTAGTGCATTGTATTGACCCTTTATTATTATTATTATCAATTGCTTAGCTACAACCCTAGTTGGAAAAGCAGAATACTATAACCCCAAGGGCTCCAACAGAGAAAATAGCCCAGTCAGGAAAGGAAACAAGGAAAAATAGAATATTTTAAGAATAATAAAATAAATATCTCCTATGTAAAATATAAAAATTTTAGCAAAACATGAGGAAGAGAAATAAGGTAGAATAGTGTGCCCGAGTGTACCCTCAAGCAAGAGAACTCCAACCCAAGACAGTGGAAGACCATGGTACAGAGGCTATGGCACTACCCAAGACTAGAAAACAATGTTTTGACTTTGGAGTGTCCTTCGCTGCTATTCATGAGTGACCTTTAAGCTTTCTTTTATTAAAGTTTCATAAATTGTTAAGAAATCGCGGAAATAATTGGCATTTTAGAGTACCATTTTCTAATAGCCCTGATAGGAAACACGAAAGGCGTCGGGGCCGGGGGGCGGGGGTGGGGTGGGGTGGGGAGAGGAAGTAGTGTTATATGATAGAGATGAAGAGCGAAGAAGATAAAGAGATGAACGTAGTTGCCACCCAAGTTTTTACATTCTTCCTTTTATCTTTTGGTTAGTGGATGATCCTCGCTGAAAATCACCTAGTAACTTTGACTCATAGTTTAGAGTAGGCTGACTTGCGCAATTGATGTTTTTTTTTTTTTTTTTTTTTTTTTTTTTTTTTTTTTCTTGCAATTTTTTTTTTTTTTTTTTGCAATAAGTCAAACGTTCTCTTTTTCTTTTCTTTTTTGCAAGATGTTAAGCGCTTTTTTTATTTTTTTATTTTTTATTTTTTTTGAAGCAAGTGAAATGCTGGTAAACATCTGAGGGGTTTCTAGATCTATTTCTTCTATCCGATTTGTTTCTAACATTTCCGTTACAATGTGTAAATTCTGTATTCTTAGAATCCATCAGTCGTACAATGAATGATTATGTAGTACTTTTTAAATAAATGTTGTTCAGTTGCACTCCAAAGTGATCTGAATATTTAGTGCAAGAATTGCATGTATTCATTCTTGTCATCTTTTATTTGTTTTATTTGGCTGTGAGTAAATTTACACAAAAACTAATGTACCGATTTTAACCAAACTTGGTGGTCATGTTGGGTATGACCCAAGGATTAATCTGTAACATTTTGGATAAAGAAAAATCAAAGTAAAAGTACGCAGCAGTACTTTGGAAATAATCGTAATGTAAAGTATAATGGCAAGTGTTTAATTTTTTTTTTTTTTTGTGAACAACGTTACGCAAAAAAACTTCAGAACCAATTTCAACGAAGGGTTGTGGTGGCCTATGTGGTAACGTCTCTGGTTGGTGATCACCAGACTGGGGTTAAGAGTCCCGCTGAAAATTGTTAGTTCCTTTGGTCGCTGCATCCTCAACATCCTTTTGAGCTAAGGATGAGGGCTTTGGGGGAGCCTATAGATCTATTTGTTGAGTCATGAGCAGCCATTGCCTGGCCTTCTTTGGTCCCAGCTTGGGTGTAGAGGGGACTTGGGTGCTGTTCATATGTTTAATGGTCAGTTTCTAGGGTATTGTCCTGCTCGATAGGGCACTTTTAAACTTGGTGGTTAGAATTGTTTTGTCTAACCAATCAGCTATTAGGAAACTTTTCCGAGCTAAAATGGCACCCCCCTGCGAATCAGTGCAAATGCGCCTCATTAAAAAAAAAAAAAAAAAAAAAAGAGCTAGCAATAGGTTCGTTTTGAAAGGATTGACTAAAAACTGGCTCCTTTATCGAAGGCCAAATCCATTAGATTTTGAAGATACATCGAAGTAAAAGTATGCAGTGGAGTTAAAAGTGCAAAATAAGACTGCTTTGCGTGACGAAGAAATGCACTCTACTAAGTACCCCTCAATTATTATTATTATTATTATTATTATTATTACTATCCAAGCTACAACCCTTGTTGGAAAAGCAAGATGCTATAAGCCCAGGGGCCCCAATAGGGAAAAATAGCCCAGTGAGGAAAGGAAATAAGGAAATAAATAAATGACGAGAATAAATTAACAATAAATCATTCTAAAAAAAGGCAACAACGTCAAAAAAGATATGTCCTATATAAACTATTAACAACGTCAAGAAAAAATTTGTCATATATAAACTATAAAAAGATTCATGTTATTAAGTAATGATGTGAAGAACACTAGACAGTTGCTTCAAAATTGCCACAAGTAAAACCTCTATCTGAATGATAGATTTTAATTGTATCACAGCATTGAAAGTAAAAAATATATTACTAGCTTTTATTTCTTTATTATAGATAGCTTTAGTATTCCCGGACTCTGGTTCGTTCGTTTTAGATTGCCTTGCCGTTCTTCCTCGGTACAGCTGAACGACTTTTGTTGTATGCAAGGCAATCTAAGGCAATCTAAAACGAACGTACGAACGAACGTCGTTCAGCTTTGCCGAAGCAAGCAAGCAGGGTGTGGGAATATTAACGCTATCCATGATAAAGAATAAAAAATAATAGTAATAGCTTTTTTTTTTTTTTTAATGCCGGGATGCAATTAAAATCTACAGACACCACAAACAGGTTTTATTATTATATTATTTTAATATTGCTTTCTTTAATTTTTATTTATTATGGATAGTGGACGTTACTTGCTTGCTTGCTTGATTAGGCAAAGCTGAACACCGAAAACAGGATTTTTTTCTTCTTCTTTTTTTTTTTTTTTTTTTTTTTTTTTCTGCGCCTAGAGACTCGTTTTATCAGGCACAATAATCAACGGCAATTTTCTGCAACAGCAGCTGTTGAATATTTGTCCTTGGTGTGACCAGTAGAGTTGGCTAGAGGCTTTTGTGTTCGTTCCTGTTTTGTTTGGCTGCAGATATGATGTAAGGGAAACTTTAGCAGAGAAGATAGAATCTAAGATAATACAGTTACTTTTTGACAGAATACAGATATTAATGAGACATTCATATGCCAGAGAGTCCTTCAGTACTACTATATTATTAAATCATGTTAATTTCACAAATCTTTATCGAGTCAGTAGGTAATAAGTAGTAGGTTAGCCATCCGTTGAGATACTACTGCTAGAGAGTTATGAAGTCTTTTAACTGGCCAGACAGTACTACATTGGATCCTTCTCTCTAGTTACGGTTCATTTCCCTTTGCCTTCACATACACCGAATAGTCTGGCCTATTCTTTACATATTCTCTTCTGTCCTCATACACCTGACAACACTGAGATTACCAAACAGTTCTTCTTCACCCAAGAGGTTAACTACTGCACTGTAATTGTTCAGTGGCTACTTTCTTCTTGGTAAGGGTAGAAGAGACTCTTTAGCTATGGTAAGCAGCTCTTCAAGGAGGACACTCCAAAATCAAACCACTGTTCTCTATTCTTGGGTAATGTCATAGGCTCTGTACCATGGTCTTCCACTGTCTTGGGTTAGAGTTCTCTTGCTTGAGGGTGCTCTCGGGCACACTATTCTATCTTATTACTCCTCCTCTCGTTTCGTTAAAGTTTTTATAGTTTTTATAGGAGATATCTAATTTAATGTTGTTACTGTTCTTATATCTTATTTTTCCTTGTTTCCTTTCCTCACTCGAAAAGGTAATTAGGTGATTCACTCTTCATGAATCTGTTATTTACAAATAATTATCAGTAAGACAGAAATTAAATTCTTCCTAGGATTGAATAGCAATAGTCGAGGACAGGAAGTTCTTGGGACGTGAAAATGAAATGAAAATTCTTCGTGTCTTATATTTTATTACCTAAATTATAACATAACAAAATATAGATACTTTTAACAAGATCATAATTTTCACTTATAAATACGAAGGCTATGATAACAAGACTCAATTAGCCCTGAACTACGAAGGACGAAGAAAATTAAGAACTGGAAAGAAAAGTTAATTTTAAGAATATATTGACCAAAGAAGAAGAGAGAGAAAAAGAATTAAGAATTTCTTGGTCTCTCGAAACCGAACCTACGAAAGTGACTGGATATTATTCACATTGAATGTTATCCACATTACTCATGGCACATGGACGCATGTTGAGAAAGTAAATTCTTGTTGCCTGCAGTTTTATGCTCTGTTTATATATCTATCAAAGAATTGGAAACGAACTGAAACTGACACTTTTCCTACGCATGCAAATAGCAATGGAGTCCTTTGTATGCACTTTTTACACGAATTTCAGGTTTGGCCCGAAAACATCCTCCTATACTCAATTTTTTTTAATGAGGCGTCTTTGCACTGACTCGCAGTGGTGCCCTTTTCTCTCGGAAAAAGTTTCCTGCTATCTGATTGGTTCGAATTATCTTGTCCAACCAATCAGGGATCAGGAAACTTTTCCTTGATAAAAGGGGACCCCTGCGAGTCGGTGTAAACCTGCCTCACTAAAAAGAATTGACTATAGTTTGGGTCAGTGATTGTGCTGGTTGCAGTATTTTTTCTTAGGTAGGACTATCTAGTATGAGGTTCGTTAATAATGGATCTAAAACTTTTATATGTTCTTTTTCGAATTGGGAGAACCAGCAACAGGTTCTTTGGAACAGAAGGTGAATTAGCAGTAGTACCGTTTTAAAACCATAGACTGGATTCGTTCTTGATAGGATAATATTGCAATAGATTCGGTCGGAAAGGATGCACTTGAAATAGGGTCATCCTCAACAGGATATACTAATAATACGTTCGTTCCCAACACTTTGAACTATACTCATTTTTCTTTTAATGAGGCGCATTTGCACTGACTCGCAGGGGGTGCCCCTTTAGCTCGGAAACGTTTTCTACTAAAGTCAATTCTTTTTAGCGAGGCAGATTTGCACCGACTTGCAGGGGTGCCCTTTTAGCTCGGAGAAGTTTCCTGATCGCTGATTGGTTGGACAAGATCATTCTAACCAATCAGAGAGCAGGAAACTTTTCCGAGCTAAAAAGGCCCCCCTGCGAGGCAGTGCAAATCTGCCTCATTAAAAAAAAAAAAATTGAGTATAGCTGATTCGTTAGAATGATTTTGTCCAACCAATCAGCTATTAGGAAACTCTTCCGAGCTAAAAGGGTACCCGTGAGAGTCCGTGCAAATGCGCCTCATTAAAGAATAAAAATGAGCTAGTAATAGGTTCGTTTTGAAAGGATGGACTAGAAACTGGTTCCTTTATCGACTGGCAACAAGCTCTTTCCTAACAGAATAAACTTACAACAGAATGATAGAATGAAATTGCAAGACTTTTATATACTGCGCATTCTCTTTTAGTGCCATGTGTGGATGTATATTTTCAAAGAGCAAAAGTATTAGGCAAAAGTTATGGCAGGAAAATAGTTCTTATACGAAAACGACAAATATACCATAGATTCCTTAATATTACCTTAATAATCTAATTATATATATATATAGATATATATATATATATATATATATATATATATATATATATATATATATATATATATATATATATCTTGTCACACATGGGTACTCTGAAAGCATTAACAAGTACGAGCTTATATTATATAACAATAATCATGATAAAACTCTTTATTCTACATTCAATTCTATAGCAGAATATTGTACATTTGTTTGCATAGATGCAACGTACCTGTATACATCAGCAGATCTTGCTTATTTGTACTTTCTTCTCGAAAATTAAACTATTCTAAAAACTACCTTATTTGGAGTAAACTTTAATGCATGCGTGTGTTAGTGTATTCGCGTAAGCGTGTGGACGAATCATTTTTGTGTGTGCGTATGTGTGTGCGTTTCACAGCCATAATCCATAAACTTAATGTAAGTTACAGCATTGCTGCGGTCGTCATCTGGTCCAGCTAAAATACTTAAAAGAGCTTAACAGCAGGTTATGGAAGACAATTGAGGTTTGCAACTTAATAGTGGCATTAAATCAGAGGCTCTCGACCCTTTCCGCACCCCAAACCAAGTACCCTGAGTTGGTCAAAGAATTGTTTATTAAAGAGTAACTTCCTGAGTCAATCCGGTTGCTGTTGGTGTAAACAGGTAGTCTTGAAGTTAACCAGCCCCTGAGATAACAAAGTAACCAATTGAATTAACCAAGTAGCATCTGGCGTAACCTAGAGTTATCCAGGTTTTCCCAGAGATGAGGCTCTTGGTGTAATCAGGTAGTCTTGAAGTTAACCAGATGTAACCCATTGAATTAACCAAGTAGCACCTGGCATAAGCAAGAGTTATCCAGGTTTTCCCAGAGATGTTGCTCTTGGTGTAATCAGGTAGTCTTAAAGTTAACCAGGTGTAACCCATTGAATTAACCAAGTAGCACCTGGCATAAGCAAGAGTTATCCAGGTTTTCCCAGAGATGTTGCTCTTGGTGTAATCAGGTAGTCTTAAAGTTAACCAGATGTAACACATTGAATTAACCAAGTAGCACCTGGCGTAACCAGGAGTTATCCAGGTTTTCCCAGAGGTGCCCAAATAAACACCTGAATTGACCAGATACCCCCAAAGTAATCCAAATAACTCTCCTGTAATCAGACCATGACCTACACAACTACCAAACCTGAGAGTGAACCTACAAAGGTTTTAAAAAAGTCCAATTGATTATGAGATTTCTGCAATTCTAATTAGTGAACTGAAATTATAAAGGATTTGTGATATAGTTCATCATTAAGTTCGAAAGCTTCGTGAAAACACACTTCAAGCATCTATGAGGTCCCCAAGGTCGAGCATCCTTTATGATGTACTCTTGGCAACACAATCCATGGTGGCTTATGAGGTGAGGTTCAGGGCAGGAATCCCTTGTGAAGTACATTCGTGTAACAATTTGTATTGCCATGGGGTTGAGAAATGCCATTTGGCAACCTTCTGAAGACACGTTAGAGTTGTTGAGGTCCAAACTAAGAACCCCCTGATGTAAATCTTATAAACCCCATTATCTTGAGGTGGCCTGTTGGTAACATCCTTGGCTGGTGATCTGATCGCCAGACTGGGGTTCGAGTCCCGCTCAAGCTCGTTGGCTCCTTTGATCACTACAACTTCACCATCCTTGTGAGCTAAAGATTGGGGTTTTGGGGTAGCCTACAGGTCTATCTGCTGAGTCCTCTGCAGTCATTGTCTGTTCCTGTCTGGTCCTAGCTTGAGTGGAGGAAAGGGGCTTGGGCGTTAAGCATATGTATATATGGTCAATCTCTAGGACATTATCCTGCTCGATAGGGCAATGTTAATAACCCTTGCCTCTGCCATCCATAAGCGGCCTATAAACCTCAAACCTTTAAAAACTAAACTACTCCATCAGATACAGTAGTCAGACTTAAGACTTCCACAAGAAGATGGTCTTTGCTTTAAATTCAGTGACATTTAAATTGCAATTTCTTTAATATTTTCCAAGTTGTGGATAATCGAGGTCCTGATGAATTTGTTGTAGAACGGTATAGCTAAGGAAACATTGATAAAATTTAGAATTTTAACATGAACCAATGTCACTTCTTTCGAAAACCTGACTACTTCTTTGTCTCGAAGTCATTTCTGAATTAACGACATGTCTCCAATACAGAAGAGATTCTTTCTATCTAAAGCCCATGTATTGTCTTTGTAATCTTCTTTGTTCTTTTTTTTTTGCTCGTGTCACATTACTTATGAAATCACATCACATTACTTATGAAATCACAGTTCATCAGACGCATGGTCAAAAACTCAATTTTTACTAAGTTTGAGACCAACTTACACGCTTAACCAGTCACTCTCGCATCTCCATATTCTCACACAACGGTAGCTTTGATTATCAAAAACTATCTACATATGTCTTCTAGTCACATGGCCATTTTATGAGGGAATGATTAGAATGAAATCAAAGGTCATCATACTCGTTAGAGAAAACAAAAAGAAAGTTAAAGTGGAAGCTTGATGCTCTTGTGTAAAATACCAAGAGCTACTGAAACACGCAAACAAACCTTAGCTGTCTTTCACAAACAGCAATTAGGTTAGAAATGTAACGTGAGAGCCAATATAGCAAAAGCATGATATCACCCGTCATATACAGAGTTCAGTAGCCCTGTGCATGTAAGTACATTATTTTTTCGTCTGGAACTTTGAAGTAATTGAACGAATTTCGGTGCCTGAAACTAGGTTGCCTCGTATAGGACTTTCTAAAATAGTCTAACATACCTATATTTTCCCTTTGATAAACTAAATGCATATATGTGTGTAGATTGTTATTTAAAAAAAAAAAACAACTCTTTCTCTTTCTCGGTTTTAGCAATTGCATAATCACTTCACCAACGAAAGGTCCCAAGTTCGATCTCCCCTAAACCCATTGTGGGTCTTTTTAACTGAAACATGAATTCTGTTTCTGGTGGACAACTGAAGGCTTTGGGGCGCAGCAGCCGTTTTGAGATAGAAAGAGAAGACAAGCAGAATTACTGTATGTAAAATATATATCTATAAGCTATTAATGACAACATATAACTAAAACAAATGGAGTATCTCGACTAGGACACTCTTCACCAAATATCCCATTTCCCTCCCAACTCTATAATTCCAGAAGCTGATCTTTTTCTGTTCGCTTTCTGCAACATATAACCAAAACAAATGGAGTATCTCGACAAGGATACTCTTCACCAAATATCCCATTTTCCCTCTCAATTCTATAATTCAAGAAGCTGATCTGTTTCTGTTCGCTTTCTGCAACATATAACTAAAACAAATGGAGTATCTCGACAAGGATACTCTTCACCAAATATCCCATTTCCCTCCCAACTCTATAATTCAAGAAGCTGATCTTTCTGTTCGTTTTCTGGAATAATTGTACAAGATCAGTCTCATCTCTGAAGGTCGTCTGATTTTTCGCGGGTCTCGGCACCCTCGGTACAATCGACGAATCCGCTGGCTATCTTGCCATCCAGTGCTACGTCCTCCACTGCTCGCTGCGTCTGGTTTTCCGGATCTTCCTGCGTCTTCGAGCTCTCGAAATCTTGCAGTTTGGTCTTGATACTCAGGAGTTCCGTCGAGTCGGCTTTGTTCCCGTAGAGTTTGCAGTAGATTTTGAAGCATGTCTTATTCACCAGTCTGAGGTCCACTTCCGATGGTTTTATGGGACCTGGGCATTGATGATAATGAATATGATTAAATGAATTGACTTTTACCTTTTATAGAGATAAGATACGGAATGAAGTAATTAGGGGTACCACAGGAGTTAGAGAACTATCAGATAAGATCCAAGAAAGTAGACTGAGGTGGTATGGTCATGTCATGAGAAGAGATGAACAGTATATTGGGAGGAGAGGGGTGGAAATGGAGGTACAGGGAACGAGAAGGAGAGGGAGACCAAAGGGAAGGTGGTTGGACTGTATCAAGGATGACCTTCGATCGAAGGGATTAGCCGGTGATGAGGTGTGGGACAGAGGTAGATGGAGAAAGCTGGTCAGAAACATGAACCCCACATAAAAGTGGGAAAAGATGCAGACAAAGAAGAAGAAGAATTTTAACCTTTTATAGAATTTTTATATCATGCAGGTTTAATTAACCTTGGTTCCAATTAGGTATTGAGGGACGGGAATGAGGCAAATTTATTCATTGATATGAAATATTTTGGGGGTAATAATTATAAAACTACCAATGAAGTAACCCTGAAATTATAATAGGGCTCTCCACAAGTTGCACAATAAAAAAGGATATTTTATGCTATTTTTGTATATTTGTATAAAACTACATCCGACTTTGAGAACTGGTCAAGGGACAATGTCAGTTAGGGGTTCCAAATATATCAGTATTATCAAGATATGTTGACGAAATGGAATATTGATATTAATTACCACATTCAAAAACGATTGACAAAATTGAATAATATTAATTACCACATCAAAAAAACGATTGGC
>NC_090739.1:126716334-126723834 GCF_036898095.1 Palaemon carinicauda
CTACTACTACTACTTTCTCAGCTATAACCCTAGTTGTAAAAGCAGTATACTTTTTAATTCGACGCACTAATGCAAAAGCCTGATTCTTTTTTTATTATAATGAAAATACACCTTAAAAAAAAACAATCGTCAGGAACACGAAGAATTCAGTAGGCAATAAACTTACTCAGAAATTTGGTCATCCTCGTAGCCGTCTCTTGGGACATTTTGGCAAAGATCCACCAACCGCTCAGAAAGTCCTCCCATATTAGGACGACCATGGCGTTTGCTTGGGACGACAAGGAACTGCGGACGAGAGAAGGGAAAAGAATTAGTGATGTTTTTCGTTAGAGGTGATAGAATCTTAAAATCAAGTACTGCTTATACAGGGAACTGCGGACGAGAGAAGGGAAAAGAAATAGTGGTGTTTCTCGTTAGAGGTGATAGAATCTTAAAATCAAGTACTGCTTCTAACCTTAACTTTCCAAAGACTTCTCGAATCTGGTGTCAGCCGCCAGGGGGTGTTTCTCGTAAGGGATAAAATCTTGAATATAGGCCTACTTGTAAAACCACGACTCGTGTGAGTAGCCATGGTTGGGTATTTGGGTGATTCTCAATTTATTACACACAAAGTTCTACCTGCCTTAAGACTCTCCTCCCCACCCCCCATCCCCGATGCTTCAATTATCAACTATCTGGCAAATAATAAGTCTGTGACCCAATGCTATATATCAGTTTATAAACAATCGCGTGTAATTCAATATAAAAAGACTGCAAGATCATAATCAATTGGTGCAAGTTGTAATACTATTTAGAGCGATTATAATTCTCTCTCTCTCTCTCTCTCTCTCTCTCTCTCTCTCTCTCTCTCTCTCTCTCTCTCTCTCTCTCTCTCTCTCTCTCGTGCTTTAGAATTTATACTCGCATAACAACCTCTCTCTCTCTCTCTCTCTCTCTCTCTCTCTCTCTCTCTCTCTCTCTCTCTCTCTCTCTCTTTTTAGAATTCATACTAGCATAACAACCTCTCCCTCCCTCTCCTCTCTCTCTCTCTCTCTCTCTCTCTCTCTCTCTCTCTCTCGTTTTAGAACTCATACTAGCATAACAATCCCCCCCCTCTCTCTCTCTCTCTCTCTCTCTCTCTCTCTCTCTCTCTCTCTCTCTCTCTCGTGCTTTAGAATTTATACTCGCATAATAACCCCCCCTCTCTCTCTCTCTCTCTCTCTCTCTCTCTCTCTCTCTCTCTCTCTCTCTCTCTCTCTCTCTCTCTCGTTTTAGAATTCATACTAGCATAACAATCTCTCTCTCTCTCTCTCTCTCTCTCTCTCTCTCTCTCTCTCTCTCTCTCTCTCTCGTGCTTTAGAATTTATACTCGCATAACAACCGTCTCTCTCTCTCTCTCTCTCTCTCTCTCTCTCTCTCTCTCTCTCTCTCTCTCTCTTGCTTTAGAATTTATACTCGCATAACAACCGTCTCTCTCTCTCTCTCTCTCTCTCTCTCTCTCTCTCTCTCTCTCTCTCTCTCTCTCTCTCTCTCTCTCTCTCTCTCGTGCTTTAGAATTTATACTCTCTTAACAACCTCTCTCTCTCTCTCTCTCTCTCTCTCTCTCTCTCTCTCTCTCTCTCTCTCTCTCTCTCTCTCTCTCTCTCTCTCTCTCTCTCTCTCTCTCATTATATTTTCACCAGCCTTCGAATTTATGTTGATCAATCTAATTTCTCTGGCAATAATAAACAAAAGACAACTCATAGCGGGATTGGAAACTAAACATACAGCAATTTTACGATATTTGACGCATGTTTTTTTGTTTTTACGTTTCCCAATTCAGCATAACTAAGCATATCCGTAATCTACACGAAATCTAAACATTCTACACTGGGATGGCAAACACTGGCAAGAATATAATGACCAACGATTAAACAATTGACCAAAATTGCAATGCATGATTGTATGGTCACATCCTTCGGAGACGTTTTATGCCATCGCTTGATCTCATCGACGTAGTACTATTGTTTACTTTGAAATGTCAGAAGCTGCGATTAATCATGAGTATCTTATCAACCAGAAAGAAAAATACAATCTTCTTCTTCTTCTTCTTCTTCAGCTTCCCTTCCCACTTCTATGTGGGGTCGGTGTTTCTGGCCAGCCTTCTCCATCTACCTCTGTCCCACACTTCATCACCGGTTAATCCCTTTGATCGAAGGTCATCCTTGATACAGTCCATCCACCTTCGCTTTGGTCTCCCTCTCCTTTTCGTTCCCTGTATCTCCATTTCCATCACTCTCCTCCCAATATACTGTTCTTCTCTTCTCATGACATGACCGTACCACCTCAGTCTACTTTCTTGGATCTTATCTTTCTCGTTCCCTGTACCTCCATTTCCATCACTCTCCTCGCAATATACTGTTCATCTCTTCTCATGACATGACCATACCACCTCAGTCTACTTTCTTGGATCTTATTTTTCTCGTTCCCTTTATCTCCATTTCCATCACTCTCCTCCCAATATACTGTTCTTCTCTTCTCATGACATGACCATACCACCTCAGTCTACTTCAAGCCTGACTATCCTACCTCAAGGTGACACCTAGACTTATAACTTAAAGAACTATTATTATTATTAATGGCTAAGCTTCAACCCAAGTTGGAAAAGCAGGATGCTATAAGCCTAGGGGCCCCAACAGGGAAAATAGCACTGTGAGGAAGGGAAACAAGGAAAAATAAAATATTCTAAGAACAGTAACAACATTAAGACATTTCCTACATAAACTATATATACTTCAACGAAACAAGGGAGAGAGAAATTAGATAGAATAGTATGCCAGAGTGTACCCTCAAGCAAGAGAACTTTAACAAAAGACAGAGGAAGACCATGGTACAGAGGCTATGGCACTACCCAAGACTGGAGAACAATGGTTTTATTTTGGAGTGTCTTTATCCTAGAAGAGCTGCTTACCAAAGCTAAAGTGTCTCTTCTACCCTTACCAAGAGGAAAGTAGCCATTTTTGGAAACCATAGAGGTGGAAGAGAGACTTTAGCTATGGTAAGCAGCTCTCTAGTCTTGGGTTGTGCCTTAGCCTCTGTACCATGGTCTTCCAATATCTTGGAGTAAAGTTCTCTTGCTTGAGGGTACACTTGGGCACACTGTTCTATCTTATTTCCCTTCCTATTGTTTTATTGAAGTTTTTATAGTTTATATATGAAAGATCTACAGTATTTTAATGTTGTTGCTGTTCTTAAAATATTTCATTTAAATTGTTCATTACTTCTCTTGCAGTTTATTTATTTTTTGTTTCCTACTTCACTGGGCAATTCTTCCCTGTTGGAGCCCTTTAGCTTATAGCATCCTGTTTTTCCAACTAGGGTTGTTTTTTAGATAGTAATAATAATAATGTGGCTAAAACATAAACAGTCACTAAATATTAAAGCTCTCTACCCTACGAGTGTTAATCGAGGTACTAATTGGTGTCCCTCAGAGAAGTTCCTCTACGAAACCTACTGAGAATTAATCGCGTCTTGGAATCCCACACCCTTAAGGATGAGGCACTCTTTAGAAACCTCCAGCAAGTCCCAGGACATTTGCACCCCCTCCCCCCTAGAGAATCCTATCAAGGACCAACTTCATGACGAGTTAGCTCTAGAAAATCCTCCATCAATGCCAAGGAGATTCACTGACTGTAGTAGAAGAGCCAATATAGCATTTATGGCTAGCAAATTTCAAAAAGGCCAAATTTAGGTATCTAGCACGAAAGAAGGCCAATATTGGAGTTTTTTTGGCCCGAATAAGGCCAACTTTCCAACCCTGGCCAGAAGTACCTTATATAAGGATAAGGTAAAATATTTCATTTTTCCTTGTTTCCTTTCCTCACTGGGCTATTTTCCTTGTTGGGGCCCCTGGGCTTTTAGCATCCTGCTTTCCCAACTAGGGTTGTAGCTTAGCAATTGATAATAATAATAACTATAGGGGCACTCAGTAGAGCGCACACTTCCGCCACGGCAGCTTATTTCTTGACCTTTCCCGTGACCTTGACCTTTGACCTTCCAAAATATAATAATTTTCAGCTCTTTATATAAGTTTAAGATACCTGGAAGTGTTATTACTTTATGATTAAAATTGTGGCAGTATGGTTGATAACCAGAATATGACCTTTTGCTTGCCCTTGACCTTGGACCTTAACGTGTATTAATTGGCGTTTATTTTCATACACAAATATGAACATAGTTTGAAGTCTCTATGACAACGCTGTCCAAACTTATGGCTGATTACATGAATTAGACATTTTGCTTGACAGTTAAATTGACCTTCCAAAATTGTATCATTTCCATCTTTTTCCATAACTATTAATCCCTACAAGTTATATTACTTTAAGATTAAAATTGTGACCAGGAAGCTGTTCACAAACAAACAAACACACAAACGGGTTGTAAAACATAACCTCCTTCCAACTTCGTTGACAGAGGTAATTAACTCGATTATTTTAAGAGTTGTCTACCTAAAGTTAACACCACTTGAAATTCTCCTGGGATACTTCTGGTTGAAAACCCTATTCTTCAACAGACTGATGAAGTGAAGATCCAATTTATTGCTCTGTTAATAATTCTAAAATGCGTCACGCCACCTTCTATGAAAGCCTTTGGCAATTACTCACTACACTGGACAATTAATACTTCATAGATCACGTTATAAAGAACTTTTAAAACATCAAGTTTAGAATCTTTAACTTAAAAGCAAGAAGGTAAACTGACCAAGGAAGAGTCTCTTACCTCAACAGGGCACCAGCAACAGCAGCCACGAACATTCCCACCATCCCAGTTAGATGGGACAACTTATCCCCCACCATGTAAGCCATAATCTGGTCAGATTTCTCAATCTTTCCACTCAGGACCGGGTCGCAGTCAGCATACGCCGCATAAGCGACGATTCCAGAGAAGTAAAACAATGACCACAAAATGGTCAATCCTATGAAGAATGCGACGCATAGTCTGAAAGATATAGATGTAATATTTGCGTTACTATAATGCACTATCACCATCGTATATATTAGGTATATTGACTACTATTTATTTTAGGGTATTTTACTCTTTAACTTGCCATCATTTGAAATTGGATGAGCTTTTGGGCTTGTCCAATATGAACTATACACATTTCGAAATTGTTAGAAATTTAAATTAACATCAAATAGAAATAAACACTCCTAATTAACTTGGAGTTATCCAGAGATTAGAAGTTGGCTCGTTTCCTTACCCTTGGGAGATCTTCAGTGATCTGACAGAGGACAGCCTCTGGAACTGAGGTTGAGATATTCCCAGAACGCTTGTTATGAAGTAAAATCCCAGCACCTGAACTGACCAGAAGGTATGGCGTACTAGAGGGTTCATGTCAAAACTGAAAAGGAAAAGGAATACTGATGCACTTATCAATATCCAGAGCAACTTATTCACGCCTGCTCTATTGGATCTTAGGTCTCATTACGATTACGGCGCATTGCTGCTTCCATGAGACTGCCGAAAAGGACTGTGAGATTCCTTGACTCTCAATCTGCCTCTATCATCTGGTACTGTGACAAGCATGAATGTAAAGATTTTCAACATTTCTGGGTCAAAATAGATTGGCCTTTGATATACAAGCAAATTCTAATAGACTTTATTACCAGAAAAAACTGATAACACCAGACAATGAAGTTTAAGTAGATGTTCGTAATTTAAGTTTCAGCGGATTTTAGCGGCTCAAGGTTTAGAAGATATCGGCAGCTGAAGTTTCAGCAGACTCTGGTCATTAAAGTGTCAACAGTCATCAGTTTCATTAAAAATCAGAAACTCTAAAATTCTAACTAACAAATAACCTGCAACTCCAAACTGTAGGTTAGTTGAGGTTATCATGATTACACCAAAAGTTATGTATAGATATTTGCAAAAATTCAACCCAAAGATGGCATTGATGACTGGAATCTTAAGTTATTACAATTTGGGTTTTTTTGCACTCTGGACAAAGGATCTAATAGGATCTGGTAAACTCACTTGAATCTAAGTTATTACAATTTGAGAGATATCGCATTCTGGACAAAGGATCTTATAAGATCTGGTGAACTCACTCGAATCTGAGTTATTACAATTTGGGAGATATCGCATTCTGGACAAAGGATCTAATAAGATCTGGTGAACTCACTCGAATCTGAGTTATTACAATTTGGGAGATATCGCATTCTGGACAAAGGATCTAATAAGATCTGGTGAACTCACTCGAATCTGAGTTATTACAATTTGGGAGATATCGCATTCTGGACAAAGGATCTTATAAGATCTGGTGAACTCACTCGAATCTGAGTTATTACAATTTGGGAGATATCGCATTCTGGACAAAGGATCTAATAAGATCTGGTGAACTCACTCGAATCTGAGTTATTACAATTTGGGAGATATCGCATTCTGGACAAAGGATCTAATAAGATCTGGTGAACTCACTCGAATCTGAGTTATTACAATTTGGGAGATATCGCATTCTGGACAAAGGATCTTATAAGATCTGGTGAACTCACTCGAATCTGAGTTATTACAATTTGGGAGATATCGCATTCTGGACAAAGAATCTTATAAGATCTGGTGAACTCACTCGAATCTGAGTTATTACAATTTGGGAGATATCGCATTCTGGACAAAGGATCTAATAGGATCTGGTAAACTCACTTGAATCTAAGTTATTAAGACATTAAGGCTTTCAAGAAGAAACTGAAGACTTTCTTATTTAAAAAGTCATACAACAGTGACGATTTAACAGTAAATGAACAATACGTGATCTGAAATGATAAATACTCTGAACGAACAAGGTAAAACGACAGCGGAGGTCCTGTAGAGAGTGGGGTTCTCCTGCTGTATGGGACTGGAAAAGCAGCCATCAAAGTAAAGTAAGTAAAGATTACAATTTGGGAGATATCGCATTTTGGACAAAGGATCTAATATGATCTGGTAAACTCCCTCGAATCTAAGTTATTACAATTTGTGAGACATCGCATTCTGGACAAACGATCTAATATGATCTGGTAAACTCCCTCGAATCTAAGTTATTACAATTTGTGAGACATCGCATTCTGGACAAACGATCTAATATGATCTGGTAAACTCCCTCGAATCTAAGTTATTACAATTTGTGAGACATCGCATTCTGGGCAATGAATCTAATATGATCTGGTAAACTCCCTCGAATCTAAGTTATTACAATTTGGGAGATATCGCATTCTGGACAAAGGATCTAATAAGATCTGGCAAACTCACTTGAAGAATTCCACTCGCCCTCCTTTGTCAGCGATCTCCCAAACCTTGGACAAACCGCCAAAGTCAATCAGGACCTTTGTCACAACGACGATGACGCCCAGAAACATCATGATGGTCTGAACCACGTCCGTGTAGATGACTGCGCGTACTCCACCCTGAAGAATAAGGACATTTGAGGATGTCAATTTTTTTCATTGATTTTATTATACAGTATTCTCATTATCGTTATATGTATATGCATACATACACTATATACAA
>NC_090739.1:126731334-126733834 GCF_036898095.1 Palaemon carinicauda
GTGGTAACTTTAAAAAAACGAAAACAATTTTCCTTCTGTGCAATTGTTATTCTTGAAAAATAGTGGATTTATTATGATGATGATGAAGGTATTTGTGATTACTTGTTCAATTACTATTTAAGGGAAATTATCTGTACTTTTATTATTATCATTATTGTAGTTTCGTTGTTGTTGTTGTTGTTGTTCAAATTGTATGTAGGAGATGCTCATTACTTCTCTTGAAGTTTATTTATTTCCTTGTTTCCTTTCCTAACTGCTATTTTTCCCTATTGGACCCCCTTGGCTTGTAGCATTTTGGTTTTCTAAATAGGGTTGTAGCCTAGCTTGTAATAATAATAGTAATAATAATAATAATAAAAATAATACCTTAAAGTCTTCAACTTGCAAAGCAATGTTTCATAGAGAAGAATTTTGAATCTGAACAAAGCTTCTGGTGGCCTATTGGAAACGGCCCTGAACTTGCGATCAATGGTCTGGGGTTCAAGACTCGTTCAGGGTCGATAGTTTCTTTAGTGTCTGCAGCCTCACCATCCTTGTGAGCTAATTATGCGGGCTATGCGGGAGCCTACAGGTCTACCTGTTGAGTCATCAACAAACATTGTCTGGCCCTTCCTGGTCCTAGCTTGGGCGGAGAGGGGGTTTGGATAGTAGAGGCAATCTCTAGGCCATTGTCACTACCCCTTATCTCTGCCATTCTTGAGTGACCTTTAAATCTTTAAAAGAAGTAGAAAATAGATAAAGAGAAACTCAAAACAGTATAGGCGATAAAATAAGAGACAGTAAAACAAAGCTAAAAGCATCGAACATTTTGATGCTGTATTTTTCCCATCCTGAATATTTTAGCATCAGAATATTCAATTTGGGAAAATTAAGCTTTCGATAAAAGCTTATCCGTTTGGAAAGTTAAGCTTTCGACGAAAGCTTGTGCTGTTGGGAAAGTTAAGCTTTCGGTGAAAGCTTATCTGTTGGGAAAGTTAAGCTTTCGACGAAAGCTCGGCCGTTGGGAAAATTATTCTTTTGATGAAAGCCTGACTGTTGGATCAATTAAGCTTTTGATGAAAGCTTATCCGTTGGGAAAATTAAGCTTTCGATGAAAGCCTGGCCATTGCGAAAATTAAGCTTTTGATGAAAGCTTGACCGTTGGGAAAATTAAGTTTTTGATGAAAGCTTGTCAGTTTGGGAAAATTAAGCTTTCTATCAAAGCTTATTTGTTGGGAAAGTTAAGCTATCGATGAAAGCTCCTCCGTTGGGAAAATTAAGCTTTCGATGATAGATTTACCGTTGGAAAAATTAAACTTTCGATGAAAGCTTGACCGTTGGGAAAATTAAGCTTTTGATGAAAACTTGTCCGTTGGGAAAATTAAGCTTGCAATGAAAGCTTATCCGAAAGTCTGGCCATTGGGAAAATTAAGCTTTCTATGAAAGCTTGGCCATTGGATAAATTACTGGCCGGTGGGAAAATTAAGCTTTCGACGAAAGCTTATCCGAAAGTTTGGCCATTGAGAAAATTAAGCTTTCTATGAAAGCTTGGCCATTGGATAAATTACTGGCCGGTAGGAAAATTAAGCTCTCGACGAAAGCTTATCCGAAAGTCTGGCCATTGGGAAAATTAATCTTTCTATGAAAGCTTGGCCATTAGATGAATTATTGGCCGGTGGGAAAATTAAGCTTGCAACGAAAGCGTGGTCATGTGACGTCTTTCATGATGTGATTCGATGATGCATTTGACGTTCACATCAATTTTGCATATTTTCTGTACGTTGAAAGAGCAGCATCCAGTTGACTCATCTGCTATTAAGATAAATACAGATAAACTGTATAGAGAACATTGCCAGGAAGAGTGTCAGGCTGGGGTGAATTGGGAACGTTTCGTCGACTTCTTAAGACACTATACTGAATCTGGTGTTTGGGTTATTATTATTATTATTATTATTATTATTATTATTATTATTATTATTATTATTGCTGTTGTTATTGTTATTATTATATTATTTATTATTGTTGTTATTATTATTATTTATTATTATTATTATTATTATTATTATTATTATCATCATCATTATTATTATTATTATTATCTACGCTGCAACCCTAGTTTGAAAAGCACGATGCTATAGGCCCAAGGGCTCCAGCAGGGGGAAAATATCCTAGTGAAGAAAGGAAATAAGGAAGTAAATGAACTGCAAGAGAAGTCATGAACAATTAGAATAACACGTAATAAGAAGAGTAACAACTTTAAAATAGTATTTTCATAAATAAACTATGTAAAGAGACAATGTGAGCCCGTCAAGTGTCGAGTAATTGCCACATTACTGAATCTGGTGTCCTGTTGCGCGTACAGCTTTTTACTCTGATAAATATTTTTTATTTTTTTCCCTTCGCCAAATAAAAGAACGATACCAGAGCAATAACGTAAACAATTTGGAAGCATGTAGTGCAAGCATACTACTTCCCCCGATGCCGGATTTAAAAAAAAAAAATAAATAAATAAAAAAAATGT
>NC_090739.1:126737873-126745373 GCF_036898095.1 Palaemon carinicauda
GAGAGAGAGAGAGAGAGAGAGAGAGAGATTGTAATTTGAGCATCATTTCTTAAGTATGATTTCTTCAGCATGAGAGAGAAGAGAGAGAGATTTACAAGGATTTTAATCCATCTGCGGAGATTCTATTAGCTCTTGGGTAGAGCGATTCACCTAAGAGAGTTCGTATGATCTTGTCTAACTTATTTTTGAACCCGTTTACCGTGTCACTGTTTACTACATCCACTGGAAGTCTATTCCAATTATTTTCTATTTTGTGTATAAAGAAATTACCACATTGAGTGGTGTTGTATCTTTTCAATTCCAGTTTGTATCCGTCATCTCTAGACTGATTTGTACTAAGGCGTGAATAGATTGTTGTTATCTACATTTGTTATTTCTTTAAGAATTTTCAATGCCTCTATTAACTGTCCCCTTAATTATCCTCCGTCTATATCCAAATGACTGTTAACTGGTCATTTGATACATTTAATCTGTGATATATATATATATATATATATATATATATATATTAATATATATATATATATATATATATATATGTGTGTGTGTGTGTGTGTGTGTATATATATATATATATAATATATATATATATATATATATATATATATATATATATATATATATATATATATATATATATATATATATATATAACCATTGCAACAGCGTCTAGTCCATTGCCGGACAAAGTCCTCAGACATGTCAATTCATATTTAAATTACCCGCTGGCCATTGCAGATTGGTGTGATGATATATGTTCCCCTGATTGGTCTCAGCAAACCAACCTAGTATATAAAGACACGCATTTCTAAAATGATTAGATTCCAACATCGCATTAGATCAAAATTGAAAACACGATTGTCTTCCGTCGTAACCTACGACATGAGTCATACGTGTTCACAAACGTGATCACTCTGTCTTCAAACCTCTTTGACCAGGGGGTGCCATTGATACGATAATTATCCTACATGTACGGTTATTCTAGGTCCAGTACGATGTACGATACATACCTTAGGTATATACATATGTGTTTAATTAAACAATTATACTAAAATATTTTGAAATAAGTCAATCATGTAACTCCTTAATAATTATATTGAAACTGTGTATGATAATTTTGGTTGAAAAACGACAATTCTAAGGCTCATGTACGATAATCCAGTCGAAATAATCTGGCAACCCTGCCTCTTTCGCTATCTTTTTAGGAAGGATGAAAGAACAGACGCGGGAAGTTTTGGGCCATGTAATCCTAGCATGACAAGACACCTTGTGAGTGATAGCTTTGTAAAAGGGGACACTTTTTTTTAACAAGAGCCTTAGGTAAGGTCCCGGGTATGCGTCATTCGGGCGTTCTGTGATGCGTAAAGTTCATGTTAAAGTTTAGATAGTATAACTACTTTGATAGGATCCTGAAACAAGTATTTCGCTCGTAGATTAGACTAGTTTTTTTATAAACAACTTTAAAGTTGTGGCCTAGCTTGGGCACTTTAGGCAACTTTGAAATAATCCTTACATGCGTTGTGGTGTCAAAGTTAGGAGTTGTTATTAATATTATTGTTATTATTAATTGTTAAGCTACAACCCTAATTGGAAAAGCAGGAGGCTATAAGCCCAAGGGGCCCCAACAGGGAAAATATCCCAGTGAGGAAAGGAAACAAGGTAAAGTAAAATATTTTAAGAACATTGACATTAAAATAAATATTTCATATATAAACTTTAAATAATTTAACAAAACTAGAGGAAGAGAAATTAGATTGAGAACTCTAAACCAAGACAGTGGGAGACCATAGAACAGAGGCTATGGCACTACCCAAGACTAAGAGAACAATGGTTTGATTTTGGAGTGTCCTTCTCCTAGAAAAGCTGCTTACCATAGCAGAACATCAAAAAGGAAGGAATGAAGAGGGAAGTGAGATACATTTTATTCATGATGAAAATTGTATAAGGGTAATCCGACGGATCAAGTTTTTAGATAAATAGTTTTTGTACGCCAATATTTTAATACGTTAGTACTGTAAAACGAATATTGACTTTCCATTTTTTTTATTATGCAATGCTGAATAGGATTTATTTATTTATTTATTTTCTGTTTAATAATTTTTTTACGCTTATAATTCGGTTTGACTATCAAAATGTTTATTGTGTGTCTATTTTTTTTTATTATGCAATACTATTTTTTTTTAATACGCAGATGATTTGCTTCTTTAGTAATGTAAATGAATGTGGACTATCAATTTGTGTGTGTGTGTGCAATGCTAAAGATGATATTGAAATTTTGCCCATCTGGCCCCTGTTTTAGGTTTCCATACGTAAGGTAAACGATCTCTCCCAATGTCGTTGTCACTCGGAGCGGAAGACTTAGTGCCGTATATAAAACATATCATGTGAGTTTGGTCTTCTGAAGAGTTTAGACATTCATGACATGGCATGCTGGCCGATGTGGTAACGTCCTGGTCTGGTGAACACCAGACTGGGGGTTCAACAAATCCCGCTCAAACTCGTTAGTTTCTTTGATCTGCTACATCATCATCCTTGTGAGCTCTTAAGGATGGGGTGTTTTAGGTCTATCTGCTGATTCATCTGCTGCCATTGCCTGGCCCTCCTTGGTCCTAGCTTGGGTGGAGAGGGGCCTTGGGCGCTGGTCATATGTATATAAGGTCAGTCTCTAGGGCATTGTCCTGCTTGATAGTGCAGTGTTACTGTCCAAACCTCCGCTATTCATGAGCTACCTGTAAACCTTTTAACTGAGACTGAGCAAGTGTGGGTCTATCAATAGTTTAGAGAAACAATTGATAAAAGATTCTCTCTCTCTCTCTCTCTCTCTCTCTCTCTCTCTCTCTCTCTCTCTCTCTCTCTCTCTCTCTCTCTCTCTCTTAGCCCAGACGGGAAGACAAGACCCCACATGGACGTATAGGACAGAAGAAGGCAATTCTATATCCTGTCATTATGAAAATGGAATTTCACTGAACAAGGCAGTACAAAGGTCACTGATATTTACAAAGTAAACGTGAAAGTCCCTTGAAACGTCTTTGACTATAGTCAATTTTTTTTAGCGAGGCAGATTTGCACCGACTCGCAGCGGTGCCAATTTAGCTTGGAAACTTTTCCGAGCTATAGCTATCCATGGGTCGGGAGTTAGAGCCCCGCTCACAGCCATGTAGTTTTTTCGTGTCCGCATCCTTGCCGTCCTTGTGACCTAGGAAGGAAAGGCGCCATTGCCTGGCCCTCCCTGGTCCTTACAGGAATCATCGAGAAGAAGAATGACTCCAATTAAGCTCCAAAGGGTTAAAGGTTTAAAGGCCAAACATGAATGGCAGAGGTAAGGGACAGTGACATTACCCTATCAAGCAGGACAATACCCTAATGATTGACCATATATACATATGATTAGCGCCCTAGTTCCCCTCTCCACCCAGCTAGGACCGAGGAGGGCCAGGCAATGACTGCTGATGACTTAGCGAATAGACCTACAGGCTCCCCCCAACCCCCCCCCCCCCCCCCCGCCCGTCCTTAGCTCACAAGGATGGTGAGGTTGCAGCGACCACAGGAACTAACGAGTTTGAGCGGGACTCGAACCCCAGGCAAGGACATTAGCAACAGGCCACCCCAACCCATAAATACATACCCATAAAAACATACTATTGGCCAACAGAGAAGATCAAACGCATTAACCTTGGGAAATAAAAGGACACTGACCAAAGACAGAGTAGAGTCTAAATTTTTCGTCGGACACTGACCACAAGAGATAAGAAACCCCTCTAATGATAGATAAGAGGAAATGAATTTTCCAACGATTGAACTAGTGAATTAGTTGGAAAAGGATTTCCCCTGGTTGGTCAGTCTCCACTTGTTTTGTAGTCACGTGATCAGTGTAACTTCGTTAGCTCCATGCTAAGTATTGTCATTCAGCGTTGGACACTTCAAGTGTACAGTTACAACTTTACTTTTGATTTTAGGAAATTAATTTCCGTTAGAACCAGATCAGAAAAATAACAGTAATTTTATGTAAATGTGTCGTGCTTCAACTAGAAACAAATACAGAACAAGATATGTGTAGCATATGTTTCCTTCAGATTGATTGATGTTAAGTTTGTGTTTATTTTGTATATGTAGTGAAATATTGATGATTCAAATGTACACAGCAATGTCCAAGCACTCCTATTCATATTAATAAATTGTTAATTGAGTATTTGCTTATTTGTTGTCCTAAAGTAGGGACGGTGAGGTCAGGGGGAAACGTTTTTTTCCAGGAGCTCTAGACGACCGTGGTTCAAAACTTCACAGGTAATAAGGGTCGCAAAGGGACAGCTTACGCAGATGTGAGAAATATACGGATCAAGATCCAGTTATTTAGAGGTTGGATATTCATTATGAATGTTGAAAAGACCTCTCCGGACATCCACCATAATTGTTAAATTCTTCACCCAACGGGCTACTGTACTGCAATTGTTCAGTGGCCACTTTCCTCTTGCTAAAGGTAGAAGAGACTCTTTAGGTATGGTAGGCAGCTCTTCTAGGTGAAGGACACTCCAAAATCAAACTATTGTTCTCTAGTCGTGGGTAGTGCCATAGCCTCTGTACCATGGTCTTCCACTGTCTTGGGTTAGAGTTTTCTTGCTTGAGGGTACACAAGGGCATACTATTCTATCTAATTTCTCTTCCTCTTGTTTTGTTAAAGTTTATATAGTTTATATAGGAGATATTTATTTCAATGTTACTCTTCTTAAAAATATTTTATTTTTCCCTTTTTTCCTTCCTCACTGGGCTATTTTCCCTGTTGGAGGCCCTGGCCTTATAGCATCCTGCTTTTCCAACTAGGGTTGTAGCTTAGCTAATAATAATAATAATAATAAAAATAATAATAATAATAATAATATTGGAAGGGACAACACTACAAATGACAACAACAACAACGACAACAATTGTGCAACTCCAGTTACTGGCCAGTGATTATCATACGGCAGTCAATAGCTTTAGTTTATTATACAAGCCTTGCTGGTTTTGAAGAAAACATATAAAAAGGAGACAGACTGCAGAAGGTCAGAGCCAGTGGAAGTGGAGTGGCTGGGGGAAGGGGGTGTGGCTGCTGCTTGGGAATATACCCTAACGGACATCCAGGAGGACATCTTCTGTTTTCCTACTAGGATTTTAGGAAGCCCGAATGAAAATCTCTGAGATTTTTTTTTTCTTTTTGGTTTAGGAATGAAGAAAACAACAGTGAATCTCAATTCCAGATCACCATGCTCCTGAAAAGACGGTCGTTCTATACAGAACCTGGGGAGCATTCAGTTGAGTGCAGACCTCCGCCAAGGCAGCTTATTTCTTGACCGTTTGGACTGATTTTGGATGTTTTGCTCGTCCGTGTTCTTAACGTTTGACCTTCCAAAATCTAATAATTTCTTGCTCTTTACACATGTTTAACTTACTTTACGATTAAAATTGGTCCTATGGTTGATGACCGGATTTTGACCTTTTGCTTGACCTTGACCTTGGACTTGACATTGACTTTCGACCTTAACATGTATCAATTGGCATGAATTTTCATACACTAAAATATGAACCAAGTTTGAAGTCTCTGTGACAACAATGTCCAAACGTACGGCTGATTACATGAATTCGACATTTTGCTTGAATGTGACCTTGTCCTTCTAAAAATGTATTATTTCCAGCTTTTTACATGACAGTTAATCCCAGCAAGTTTCATTACCCTGGGATTAAAATTGTGGCCAGGAAGCTGTTCACAAACACACACGCTCACACATACACAGACAAAACAGTTGATTGATTGATTATCAGTTATCTGGCATCCTGACATCTAAGGTCATTGACGCCGACACAGACAAAGAAACAGACAAGTATTGGGTATAACATAAACTCCTTCCAACTTCGTTGGCGGAGCTAAAAATCAACAGAATGCCAAAGATAGATAAAATCATCATCATCTCCTCTTACGCCTATTGACGCGAAGGGCCTCAGTTAGATTTCGCCAGTCGTCGCTATCTTGAGCTTTTAGTTCAGTACTTCTCCATTCGTCATCTCCTACTTCGCGCTTCATAGTCCTCAGCCATGTAGGTCTGGGTTTTCCAACTCTTCTAGTGCCTTGTGGAGCCCAGCTGAACTTTTGGTGAACTAATCTCTCTTGGAGAGTGCGAAGAGCATGCCCAAATCATCTCCATCTATACCTCATCATGATCTCATCCACATATGGCACTCGAGTAATCTCAATTATGATTTAATTTCTAATCCTTCCTGCCGTTTAACTCCCAATATCCTTCTGAGGGCTTTGTTCTCAAATGTACTGGAGATTGTTTCATTGTAATAACATGACTCATGTCCATAGAGTAACACCGATCTCACTAAACTGATATATAGTCCAAACCGACAACATTATAATATTTCCTTCGACTTATAAAACGTTCCTCGTGCGTCACTTTTTTTTTTTTTCCCAATGTGCGAAAGCACGACACCGACCAAAAATATCCTTGCGCGGGGCTGTGCCAAAATCAGCCTTTGCATAAACCCTCAGTGTTTTTTTTTTTATTTTATTTTTTTTTATTATTATTATTATTATTATTATTTAAAGGTTTAAACGCCGCTCATGAATGGCCTATTAAGCAGGATAATGTCCTCGAGACTGACCATGTATTATTATTATTATTATTATTATTATTATTACTACTTGCTAAGCTACAATCCTAGTTGGAAAAAGCAAGATACTATAAGCCCAGTCGCCCCAACAGGGAAAATAGCCCAGTGAGGAAAGGAAACAAGGAAAAGTAAAATATTTCAAGAACAGTAACAACATTAAATTAAATATTTCCTATATAAACTATAACAACTTTAACAAAACATATGATCAGCGCTCAAGCCCCCTCTTCACCCAAGCTAGGACCAAGGAGGGCCAGGCAATGGCTGCTCCTCCAAACCCTACATCCATAGCTCACAAGGATAGTGATATTGCAGCGACCATTGGAACTAACGAGGTTGAGCGGGACTCGAACCACAGTCTGGCGATCACCAGTCAGGGACGTTACCGCATCGACCACCACAACTCTCACTTATATTTATTCCCGTTGTGCTTCGTTGCCCCACTAACTTCTAAATTCAATTTTGATTATATGTATATATATTATATATATATATATATATATATATATATATATATAAATATATATATATATATATATATATATATATATATATATATATGCATATATATATATATATATATATATATATATATATATATATATATATATAAATTTGTATACATATGTATATATACATATATACTGTATACACACACACACACACACACACACATATATATATATATATATATATATATATATATATATATATATATATATATAAATTTGTATACATATGTATATATACATATATACTGTATACACACACACACACACACACACATATATATATATATATATATATATATATATATATATATATAATTCAGCGAGAGAGAGAGAGAGAGAG
>NC_090739.1:126750373-126755373 GCF_036898095.1 Palaemon carinicauda
AATCTGTATCAAATATCCGACCATTTTCATATCATGGGGCAAAGTTAAGGACATCATTGTCTTTTAGTCTTTTAATAGCGTTTTAAGCACTTTCTAGCATTCTTAGTAGTTTTCTAGCCTATGCTATAGCGTTTTGAGCACTTTCTAGCCTTCTTAGCAGTCTTTTAGCCTATTCTATAGTTCTTTGAGCACTTTCTAGCCTTTTTAGCATTTGCTAGCATATCTTATAGAGTTTGGAGCAATCTCTAGTTTTTAGCACTTTTCTAGCCTATTTTATAGCATTTTAAGCACCTTCTAGCCTTCGTAGCATTTTTTTCTGATCAATTTTATAGCGTTTTGAGCAATTGCTAGTCTTCTTAGCATTTTCTAGCCTATTCCATAGCATTTTGGACACTTTCTAGCCTTCTTAGCATTTGCTAGCCTATTTTAGAGCGTTTTGAGCACTTTCTAGCCTTCTTAGCATTTTTCTGATCAATTTTATAGCGTTTTGAGCACTTTCTAACCTTCTTAGCATTTTTCTAGCCTATTTTATAGCTCTTTGAGCAATTTTTAGCCTTCTTAGCACTTTTCTACCCTATCTTATAGCGTTTTAATAGTTTTCTTGCATTCTATAGCAGTTTAGCACTTTTCTAGCCTTTTTATAGCTATTTCACGTAACCTATGTCTAGCCAACGTGAGCAACTTCCCTTTCACACCAGTAAATAGAACATTTGTATCTATTGGTTGAGGGGGGGTGGGGGGGAGGGGGGGAGAGAAGCTTGGCGGGAAGATGCTTGGAGTTGCCAGAAACGTGATTGGATGAGATCCGTCGGAAGTTATTTCGTTAGTTTAGTTTTTCCGGTGGGAAATAGTTTGATGCTTTTCGATTATTATTATTATTAATATTATTGTTATTATTATTATTATTATTATTATTATTATGCCAGTGGAGATTGTGAGATTAACCGGTGATAAAGTGTGGGACAGAGGTAGATGGAGAACACTGGCCAGAAACACCGACCCCACGTAAAAGAGGGAAAAGATGCAGGCAAAGAAAGAGAAGATTATTATTATTATTATTATTATTATTATTATTATTATTATTATTATTATTATTATTATTATTTAAGACAATCTTATAGGAAAAAAGAAGGATGCTAGAAGCCCAAGGCTTCCAACAGGGAACAAATATTTCAGTGAGGTAAGAAAATAAGGAAATAAATATACTGCAAGAGAAGGGATGAACACTCAAAATATAACATTATAAGAACAGTAACACAAGAGCAGTAATTTGTGTGAGGATTCATTAGTAATATTACCATAATCATTATTAAAAGGAGGATAAACTACTAAATAGTACTAGAAACATCTCTTACCTTCAAACAGTTTCATTGGAAATATTCATCAAAGAGAAAAGAACACACGTTTCTTAGCTATGGTAAGCAACTCTTCTAGGAGAAGGACACTCCATATCCAAACCATTGTTCTCTAGTCTTGGGTAGTGCCGTATCCTCTGTACCATGGTTTTCCACTGTCTTGGGTTAGAGTTCTCTTGCTTGAGGGTACACTCGGGCACACGTTTATATAGGAGATATTTATTTTGATGTTACTCTTCTTAAGATATTTTATTTTTCCTTGTTTCCTCTCCTCACTGGGCTATTTTCCCTGTTGGAGCTCCTGGGCTTATAGCATTCTGCTTTTCCAGCTAGGGTTGTAGCTTAGCAAGTAATAATAATTATGATAATATCTCGTAATGTTTCATGTTAACTTGGGTCTCATTGTGACCCACTACCGCTCATAAGCGACTCCTAAGGTGTGATGTTAGGTTATGGGCATTGGTTTATTATTGAAATAAGGGTTATAGCCTCAACGTTGACCTCTCCCCCTCCCTCAGGTGGGGGAGATAGGGAATAGTCATACTCGGGCAAGAGGGAGGTGCGTGTGCGTGCATATATATATATATATATATATATATATATATATATATATATATATATATATATATATATATATATATATATATATATATAATTAGCCTTCCTTTTTGACGGGTGGCGTACGCTAATAAACCAGAATGATCCTCGCCAGTATTTTGGCTGATTGCACTACTCTCTCTCTCTCTCTCTCTCTCTCTCTCTCTCTCTCTCTCTCTCTTTCTCGTAACAGGAAGTAACAACTTGATCCTGTGGTCTTTTTATAATAATAATAATAATAATAATAATAATAATAATAATAATAATAACAATAATAATAATAATAATAATAATATGACCTTACAATTTGACTAGGTGCCGATCACAACCTCATTCGTTCGTTCGTTTGTTCTCCAAAGTCACCTGAAATATCCTATATGCGGCTTATCTATTTTCATTCATGGGGACTCACGGTCATCGTAATTTTTGACACCCCGACCATGCTAAAAATATAGACATTTAACAATCTTACATTTCGACGATAAAATTTAACATTTGATTATACACCACTTCTTCAGATAAGTCTACACAGCGGATGAATTGACTAAACATCCTCAGAAGAAACGAAGACATCTTTTCCCGAGAGTTCAGTACGTAACTCGCTAACTTCGCCAACACGCGATGCTAATCTTGAAGTGAAAAGAGTAAAAATCGTTTGAAAGCACTTCCAAGAAGAAAGTTGTTAAACATAGTAAGTAGTAGGTTGGCCAGGGCACCCTGCCACCCGTTGAGATACTATCGCTAGAGAATTATGGTGTCTTTTGATTGGCCAGACTAAACTACATTAGATCCTTCTCTCCGGTTACGATTCATTTTCCCTTTGCCTACACATACACCGAATAGTCTGGCCTATTCTTTACAGATTCTCCTCTGTCCTCATACACCTGACAACACTGAGATTATTAAACAATTCTTCTTCACCCAGAGGGTTACTGCACTGTAATTGTTCAGAGGCCACTTTCCTCTTGCTAAGGGTAGAAGAGACTCTTTAGCTATGGTAAGCAGCTCTTTCAGGAGGACACTCCAAAATCAAACCATTGTTCTCTAGTCTTGGGTAGTGCCATAGCCTCTGTACCATGGTCTTCCACTGTCATTTGGGTTAGAGTTCTCTTGCTTAAGGGTACACTCGGGCACACTATTCTATCTTATTTCTCTTCCTCTTGTTTTGTTAAAGTTTTTATAGTTTACATAGGAGACATTTGATGTTACTGTTTTTGCAATATTTAATTTTTCTGATTTCCTTTCCTCACTGGGCTATTTTCCCTGTTGGAGCCCCTGGGCGTATAGCATCCTGCTTTTCCAACCAGGGTTATAGCTTAGCATGTAATAATAATAATAATGATAATAACAGCGAAGTGTCAAGCACTGAGAGCCAACGGATTCAATAAGAGGGCATCGCCTACTCACCAAAGATCTCGCTTAAGGGGTCCGACCGATTGGGTTAACTCGAGAAGGGTTTATAAGCCACTGAACAGCTCTGGCCTTGCTGGTCACAACGTGACTTTCTCGTCTCGGTCTGGGCTGGGTCTGGCTCCTCCCCCTCCTCCTCCCCTCCTCCCCCTCCTCCTCCTCCTCCTCCACCTCCTCCTCCTCCTCTACTTCTTCTTCTTCTTCTTCTTCTTTAACCTCTTTGATAACTGTCCCCAAATCTGTCTTCCTTACATAAATGAAATTAGGGAGAATCGCCGTCCCTGCTCGAGACTTTAGTTCTGAATGTTTTCTTTTTTAAGTTATACAAGCGTATACCCAAATTTTGGATTTTCTTTTAAGCGAGTACCCCAATTTTGGATTTTCTTTTAAGCGAGTACCCCAATTTTGGATTTTCTTTTAAGCGAGTACCCCAATTTTGGATTTTCTTTTAAGCGAGTACCCCAATTTTGGATTTTCTTTTAAGCGAGTACCCCAATTTTGGATTTTCTTTTAAGCGAGTACCCCAATTTTGGATTTTCTTTTTAAGTTATACAAGCGTATACCCAAATTTTGGATTTTCTTTTAAGCGAGTACCCCAATTTTGGATTTTCTTTTAAGCGAGTACCCCAATTTTGGATTTTCTTTTAAGCGAGTACCCCAATTTTGGATTTTCTTTTAAGCGAGTACCCCAATTTTGGATTTTCTTTTAAGCGAGTACCCCAATTTTGGATTTTCTTTTAAGCGAGTACCCCAATTTTGGATTTTCTTTTTAAGTTATACAAGCGTATACCCAAATTTTGGATTTTCTTTTAAGCGAGTACCCCAATTTTGGATTTTCTTTTAAGCGAGTACCCCAATTTTGGATTTTCTTTTAAGCGAGTACCCCCAATTTTGGATTTTCTTTTAAGCGAGTACCCCAATTTTGGATTTTCTTTTAAGCGAGTACCCCAATTTTGGATTTTCTTTTTAAGTTATACAAGCGTATACCCCAATTTTGGATTTTCTTTTAAGCGAGTACCCCAATTTTGGATTTTCTTTTTAAGTTATACAAGCGTATACCCCAATTTTGGATTTTCTTTTAAGCGAGTACCCCAATTTTGGATTTTCTTTTAAGCGAGTACCCCAATTTTGGATTTTCTTTTAAGCGAGTACCCCAATTTTGGATTTTCTTTTAAGCGAGTACCCCAATTTTGGATTTTCTTTTAAGCGAGTACCCCAATTTTGGATTTTCTTTTAAGCGAGTACCCCAATTTTGGATTTTCTTTTTAAGTTATACAAGCGTATACCCAAATTTTGGATTTTCTTTTAAGCGAGTACCCCCAATTTTGGATTTTCTTTTAAGCGAGTACCCCAATTTTGGATTTTCTTTTAAGCGAGTACCCCAATTTTGGATTTTCTTTTAAGCGAGTACCCCAATTTTGGATTTTCTTTTAAGCGAGTACCCCAATTTTGGATTTTCTTTTTAAGTTATACAAGCGTATACCCAAATTTTGGAATTTCTTTTTAAGTTATACAAGCGAATACTCAAATTTTGGATTTTCACAAGATTGTATCATATTGTGCTTGTCCGAATATGTTTCAAATGAATTATTAGGACTGGCTCTTCCTTCCATTGGGGTTTAAAATTGAGAAATGTAT
>NC_090739.1:126760373-126767873 GCF_036898095.1 Palaemon carinicauda
ATAAATGGTGTCCTAATAGCATAGGTAAATGGTGTCCTAATAGCATAGATAAATGGTGTCCTAATAGTATAGAAAAGTTATGTCCTATTTGAGCTGTCAAGACGTAACTGGTACAGAAGAATCTTATCTGTTTTCAGTGGGATAAATAAAATAGGCATAAATTGAATCTGCCCATTTTCATGGGCCCAGATATTATTATTATTATTATTATTATTATTATTATTATTATTATTATTATTAGCCAAGCTACAATCCTAGTTGGAAAAGCAGGATGCTGTACAGTAAGCCCAAGGGCCCAACAGGGAAAAATAGCGCAGTGAGGAATGGAAATATGGAAATATGGAGAAGTAATAAACAAATAAAATAAGACAATTTAAGATTAGTAACAGCATCAAAGTAGATATTTCATATATGCCCAAACAATCATAGCACTCGATCAAAGGAAAGCCAGAGTATTAACAAACTAACAAAATATTATACATATATATACATATATATACCGCGGCACACTAATGTATCTCATTTCTCTTCTTGTCTTGCTAAGTTTTAATAGTTTACATAGGAGATTTTTATTTTAATGATGTTACTGATCTTAAAACATTTAATTTGTCCTTGGTTCATTTCCTCACTGGGCTATTTGGAGCCTCTGGGCTTATAGCATCCTGCTTTTTCCAACTAGGGTTGTAGCTTAGCTAGTAACTGACTGACTAAACTTGGAAACAGACTGAATATTACGTCATGGAAATGACCAAAGCGCTGCGACGGGCCAAGAGTAGGTTGTGACTCAAAGACGAGATGAAAGCAACCGAGTCACAGCCTACTGTACTCTTGGCCCGGGGGTTGTAACTCAGTTGTTTTCATCTCACCTTTGAGTCACATCCTACTACTGGCGGTTGTGACTCAGTTGCTTTCATCTCGCCTTTGAGTCACAACCTACTCTTGGCCCGTCACAGCACCCTTGACTTCAAAATAATGCAGAAATAAGCAACTGTCAAGAGAGAAGACATGCCTGTGTTCTCATCCTCCAAAGAGAAACACCTTTGTCCCCTACACATCGATCTGGACTGCCTACAACAAAACGGCCCTGTTGTCCGGTACGACAAGTGTACCTGTGGTACCAGCAATGTATCGTTCGTGGGGCACTACAACACTTCTGAAGACGTCTACTACTTCCCTGAGAAGGTATCAGGGGTTTAGAACTTCCTCTCGCATGATAAACTATCATTACCGGTTCCTGCCAGCCATCACCACCGCTCTACGCTTCCTCAAATACTAGCAAAAAGACCTGAAGTGGGGTCCCCTTCAAGAAGCAGCCTTCTGCAATGCAAAAAAGGCCCTATCAACTGCTGTTGCTCTCATTTTTCCCGTACCTCATGCCCCTCTCCTTTTCTTCACCAATGTCAGCGACATCACTTTTGGTGCAGTACTCAAGCAGGTGGTCAACAGCTCGCCTCGCCCATTGGCATTCTTCAGAAGGAAACTGTCCAAGGCAAAATTCAGCTACTGTACCCTTAACTGAGTTGCTGGTGGTGTATTTGGCTGTCGGTCACTTTCACCACTTGTTAGAAGGTAATCCCTTTGTCCCTCTCACAGACTACGGGCCTCTGATGCCCACGTTCACTCAATACTCCGACACCTGGTCCGCCCGTTAAAGTCAACATCTCTCCACTGTAGCTGAATACAACTGCACCCTGTAACACGTCCTTAGGAAAACTAATCCCATTGCTTATGCCCTGCTAAGGAATACATTGGCCACTTTTCACTTGTGATTGAATCGCAACGCCTTGTCAGAAGCCCAACAAAAAGATCCAGAGTACCAAGTATGCAGGACATCCTGCACACCGTTAGAAGACATCGCCCTCGACGACTCAAACACCACCCTTGTCTGTGACATCAGTACTGGTAGGCTACGACTACGGATACCTATCCCTATGCACTGACAGGTGTTTGTTTTTATCCATAGCCTCTCACATCCCTCACGCCAATCTACTGCACAGCTACTGAAGTCGAAGTTCATTTGGCCTGCCATTCCTGAAGATGTTAAGGATTAGGTCTGTGCCTGTACTTCTTGCCAAACTTCAAAAGTACATCAACCCACGGATTAAGGAGTGGGTACCTTTCCTGAAGTTCAGCATTGTTTTGCCCACATTCACATCGTCGTAGTAGGTCCCATACCTTACCTACATGAGTGGGACACTATTACCTGTTTACCGTCATTTGCCTCTTCACTCGTTAGCCTGAAGCCATCCCCATGCAAACTGTAATGTCCGCCTCATGTACATCCTTACTCTCAGGGTGGATAGCGAGATTTGGTATCCCTGAGCATATTACTTCTGACAGGGGTACCATTTTCCTCTCTCAGTTGTAGACATTATTAGCCTGTCTCCTGGGCATCACCCTATAACAGACAACCGTCTACAGCCCTGTAGCCAACTCAATGGTTGAGTGTTTTCATCGTACCCTCAAAGCAGCTCTGATGTCCTGCTGCAATGACTCCAACTGGTTTACTCGGCTTCCCTAGGTCCCCCTGGGATTAAGGACCACTCCAAAGGATACCCTAAATTTTTCGGCAGCTGATACGGTGTATGACGACTTGTTGGTCGTCCCTGCAAAGTATTTTCCATCTGCAACCTCCTCCGACAATCTCCAGCACCTACATCACATTGTAGGAAAATTTATTCCCTGCCGCTAGACTTACAAGTCCCCCAGCGTAGCAACACATACCAAAAGATTTAAATACCACAACACATGTCTTCCTGCGCGCTGACACTAGCAGGCCACCACTGACACTCCCTTACAGGGGCCCTTCCCTCGTGATCCGTCGCAAGCCGAAGGCCCTTTTAATTAACATTCATAGCAAAGAACCCTGGGTCTCCATTGATTTCCTAAAATCTGTGCATCTTCGGCAAGATGACCCGCCTACAGTTAGCCTCCCTCGAGCAGGGGTGCCTTATTTAAAATGTATGTCATTTTTAAGGGGAACCATGTACCACACGTGTTTCATACACGCTCATACATTGTAATGCTATTACTTTTTTCATCTCGTTCTCCCACATTGATAATACAAAAACCTGTTTAAGCTTGCCATTGCATGTTTCACATTCTTTTAATTTTTGTGCCATTTTTGCCCTTAACTGTTTATATATAAGCTCGTTATCTTGTTGAATAGGATTACTTACATTCACCTCCTCTCACTGTTAGTACCTAGGAGCCACGTCGCACAATAGCAATTGCGGGAAGTAAATCGTAGTAGTAATTTTTTGCGGATAAAGTTGAGGAAATGGGATATTTTTGAATACCACTCCGCGAACGCCGTAAAAATAAACGTCTTAACTGAACATCTAAAGGAAGGATCATCTTTCTAACTAACGAGACACAAAGGAAAAAACTTGACCCCGGTCCAACATCTTTAGCGAGGGTGAAGGAGTCCGCGCTACGACAGATTCACGATGCGGTTCACGTGTATCTGAAATAATCTTATGTGTGGATGGTGTCTTTTTGAGATTCTTAAAGTATTCTATTTGAATTGTTCAGTACCTTCCTTGTAGTTCGTTTATTTCCTTGTTTCCTGTCCTCGCTGGGGTGTTTTTTTCCGCGTTGGAAAGATCTGGCAGTGATTTTAGCCTTGTGGAAGGATTGTAAACGTTATAGATACTATCTAAGTAAAGATCAGGCTATAATTTTAGCCTTCTGGAAGTATTGTAAACGTTATAGATCTCTTGGGCTTATAGCAACCTGCTTTTCCAACTAGGGTTGTAGCTTAGCTTGTAGCAATAATAATAATAATAAATAATAATAATAATAATAATAATAATAATAATAATAATAATAATAATAATAATAATAATAATAATAATTGGACCAAAACACGTACCTGGGTCTCTATGGAAATCAGTTATCAAATTTGACATGTTTGGCAAGATATTTGCGTATAAGGCTGGTTATAGAGTTGATTTTTGTTGTAAAAAAAAAAAAAAAAAAAAAAAAAAAAAAAAAAAAAAAAAAAAAAAAAAAAAAAACTCGGTTACCCAACAATAAGGATAAGAGAAAACTCCTTAAGGATTTAAGAAATGTTTTGAAACACATCAGGTTCAATACATATAATTGTCTTCTCTTACGACGGATTACTATGAACAGGGATATGTTTATATCCTAAATTTATTTCCATTTTTTTTCGATTTTGTATATCTTGAGGTATGTTTGTTAATGCCTCATTGTCATCAAAATTATCCACACGAATCGTTATGGGAAGTCGCTCTTCTATTGGTATTTTTAGATAAGTTCGCTCTACGAAAAAAAAAAAAATCTCGCTATAAAAAGACAATAAGAATTACCTAAGTTAATCCATTAGATCCTAGACATTGCCAGTGTTACGTTCAGTGAAATAGTTAACTTTAAACGTTTTTTTTATATCTCTTTTTATCGCCCTTTCG
The DNA here is from genome assembly GCF_036898095.1 of Palaemon carinicauda. Classification (NCBI taxonomy): domain Eukaryota; kingdom Metazoa; phylum Arthropoda; class Malacostraca; order Decapoda; family Palaemonidae; genus Palaemon; species Palaemon carinicauda. The sequence goes on from NC_090739.1 coordinate 126,764,807, forward strand.
AATGGCAGATGTAGAGAATGAGATTAAGTCTTTAATGTCACACATACATATCAAACAGCTCTTCTAGGAGAAGGACACTCCAAAATCAAACCATTGTTTTCTTTTGTCTTGGGCTGTGCCATGGTCTTCCACTGTCTTGGATTAGAGTTCTCTTGCTTGAGGCTGTACTCGGGTACACTATTCTATCTAATTTCTCTTCCGCTTTTTTTTCTTAAGTTTAAATAGTTTATATATGAAAGATTTTTTTTAATGGTACGGTTCTTAAATTTTTTTTTATTTCAATTGTTAATTACTTCTTCTTGTAGTTTATTTATTTTCTTATTTCTTTCCTCGTTCGGCTATTTTCCCTGTTGGAGCCATTGGGCTTATAGCATCTTGCTTTTCCAACTTGGGTTGTAGCTTAGCAAGTAATAATAATAATAATAATAATAATAATAATAATAATAATAATAATAATAATAATAATAATAATAATAATAATAATAATGATAATAATAACACAAGACTTTGTGTGTTGCGAAAGCCAGGTAAGCAAAGAATATATATATATATATGTATATATATATATATATATATATATATATATATATATATGTGTGTGTGTGTGTGTGTGTGTGTGTGTGTATATATATATATATATATATATATATATATATATATATATATATATATATATATATATATATATATATAATATATATATATATATAGATATAATATATATATAATATATATATATATATATATATATATATATATATATATATATATAAACACACACACACACACACACACACACACATATATATATATATATATATATATATATATATATATATATATAAAACAAAAACAAAAAACCCTTTTCATTGAAGGTCTTTTAGCCAATCGTTAGTTCAATTTTATGGCTATCCGCTACAGATCCACTAGTACTCACGAAACCGGGTCACGTGCAGATTCCAGAATGCCGTGTGAGTGAAACAGTGATCAGGAAACCGAAATAGAGTCATTTGGGAAAATTATAGGTTAATGCGGGATTTACACGGTCGAACCCGGTTGTCGAACCTTGTGGCCTGATTGGTAACGTCTCTGTCTGGTGTTTGCCAGTCGGGGATTCGAGTCCCGCTCGGACTCGTTAGTGCCATTAGTGTCTGCAACCTTACCATCCTTGTGAGCTAAGGTTCGGGTGGGGCGTTTCGGGGAAGCCTATAGGTCTATCTGCTGAATCATCAGCAGCTACTGCCTGGCCCTCCCTGGTCATAGCTTGGTTGGAGAGAAGGCTCGGTCGCTGATCATATTATATATGGTCAGTCTCTATGGCATTGTCCTGTTTGCTAGGTCAATGTTACTGTCACTTGCCTCTGTCATTCATGATCAGCGCCCAAGCCTCCTCTCCACCCAAGCTAGGACCAGGGAGGGCCAGGAAGTGGCTGCTGATGACTCAGCAGATAGACCTATAGGCTTCCCCAAAACGCCCCACCCGAACCTTAGCTCACAAGGATGGTAAGGTTGCAGACACTAATGGCACTAACGAGTCCGAGCGGGACTCGAACACCCGACTGGGAAACACAAGGCAGAGACAATACCAATCAGGCCACAGTAACCCTAGCAAAGAGAAATTCGCCAGTGAGATTCCGAAAATACTCAAAGGCCAATTTAATTTAAAAAAAAAACTAATAGTACTAGAAAATACAGAGAACGAAAAGGTGTTTGAAGTGATGTTCGAACGTGTGAATGGAGTATTTGGTTGTCGAACACGTTCGTCGAATGGTTCGAAGGAAGTTTATTCTCGCCTGACTTTTGTGGGCGGGGCTTCATTGTCCACAAACGTTATGCATTTGTGGCTGACTCCACCTCTTCGAACCGTTTGATAAGCAGGTTCGACAACTCTGTTCGACAAACCGTTCGATCGTGCAAACGCCGCTTGAAGGAGTCTTCCATATTTTTTTTCAAGAGTTAGATTTAATATCAAAGATGAATTTAATTTTCTTTAATGTGAGAAATCTTTATTTTCATTTAAGATTAAACCTTTCTAATTGTTTCAAGAAGGACACTCCAAAATCAACCCATTGTTCTCTAATCTTGGGTAGTGCCATAGCGTCTGTACCATGGTCTTCCACTGTCTTGGGTTAGAGTTCTCTTGCTTGAGGGTATACTCAGGCAGACTATTCTATCTTATTTATCTTCCTCTTGATTTGTTCAAGTTTTATAGTCTATATAGGAGATATTTATTTTAATCTTGTTGCTCTTCTTAAAATATTTTAATTTTCATTGTTTCCTTTCCTCACTGAACTATTTTCCCTGTTGGAGCCCCTGGGCTTATATCATCCCGCTTTTCCAACTAGGGTTGTGGCTTATCAAGTAATAATAATAATAATGATAATAATAATAATAGTAATGATAATAATAATAATAATAGGTACAGTTGGCTTCATTATTTCCGGTACACTTCACGGGAAACTAAGTAAGCGACACTGTACCGGAATTAATGAAGCCAGCTGTACATGCTCAGAGAAGGTATACTTTACTAAGCTTATGATTTTATTTTTCTAATATAGAAGTAATATACTTATCTCACCCGTGTTCAAATCCCAGGTGAGGTGGGAGACATATAGTCCCTCCTCTTCCCTCTACCTTTAAACCTCCTGTGAATATATTAAACTATAGTCAATTTCTCTTTAAGAGGGCAGAATTGCATCGACTCGCAGGGGTGCCCTTTTAGCTCGGAAAAGTTTCCTAATAGCTGATTGGTCGGACAAAAATACTTCCGACCGATCAGGTGTTAGGAAACTTTTCCGAGCTAAAAAGGCAAATTTGCCTCACTAAAAAGAGTTGACTATAGATAATTAATTTTTATACCTGATAATCAGTTTGGTTGTAGTTATGAGTCGAAGATCATGAATACATGATTACTTCCTATATATTTACACGCACGCGCACGCACATTACACACACACACATAGCCTATATATACATATATTGCCTTTCTTCTGAAGGGGATAGGGTTCGATCCCATTCCGAGATGCAAATTTATTTCTATTTGAGCACGACATTTTTGTTGATTTTC
>NC_090739.1:126775873-126783373 GCF_036898095.1 Palaemon carinicauda
TTACATAGTACCTTCTGAACCCGTCTGTATCGTTAAGATATGTATTTCTCTGTCTTTTTTTTTTCTCGGATGTTCCACTGTTGAAATAAACAGTAATTTTAATCGGAAATTCTCCGTAAATATATTACCGTTCTCAACCGTATTTCAGTAAAATACGGGCGACCGTAATTTTACCTTACTTTGTTATTATCTATTACGGGTTGGTGAGTGTAATAACACTCATTTGCGTCATTATATCTGTTTTTAAACGGTAAGAATCCTTGAAAAAATTTTGCCAGACATTTTCCGTTTTTATTAATACAAATTTTTAAGTGTACATGGCGTCTACATACCTCATATGTTTGTCATGTCCTCATACCTCATATGTTTGTCATGTTACAGGAAGCATGTAATGCTACATGGCTAAACACTTACACATTACATCAATCAATATATAAACAGTTTATCCTTCACTAGACGCGATCACTCCATAAAGTACTGATTCAATTTTCTGCAAATTATTTTGGGATGAAACTGCTAGTCTCTTACCTTTCTTCGCCATTCTCCCGTGGTGCCACAAGCACCGCTTGCTTTGAATTAAGAATGAAAACCTTGTGTGCAAAACTTACAAATGACCTTAACCGGTCATGAGATTTCACAGCAAAATGTAGAACCATTCACTTTTTTTGATGACACACGCACACACATATTTTTGATGTGTATATATATATATATATATATATATATATATATTTATATATATATATATATATATATATATATATATATATATATATATATATATATATATATATATATACTGTATATATATATACAGTATATATATGTATTATATATATAATGTATATATATATATATATATATATATATATATATATATATATATATATATATATATATATATATATATATATATATATATATGCAATATATATATACATATATATATATATGTACTGTATATATATATACATATATATATATATATATAATATGTATGTATATATACATAATATATATATATATATATATATATATATATATATATATATATATATATTTCCATGTAATAACTCCATGTAATTATCTACACAACGTATTTCATTGAAGATATAATTTGCACTTCGAAACAAAAAGTTGTGGGAAGAAAACCTTATTCACTTGAACTTTAAAAGCAAAACCCTTGACTTTCATAGTCTGGTCACACGAACGCAAATTTTCGGCAGCTTTGAGCGCCTTGGAGCCAGAACAAATTAGCAAAGTTTTTTTCTTCTGTTATAAACATTGACGTCAAACTTGTGGTTAAGGTTTTTTTTTTTTTTTTTTTTTTTTTACACAAATTTCATGCGCGTAGCTTAAAATTGTGCATTAATAAATGAAAATTAAATAGTATTTGTGACAAAGCTTAATTTTTCCTCTTGTAATTCATTTCCAGGAGCATATCAGACTATAATTTTGCACTTGTTTAAGGAAAAACAAGTAATAGTAGATGACAAAATGGCAGACTGGCAAGGTCATGCTTTCGTAATATTCTAAGAAAAAAAAATAACTAAATATTTACAGCAAAATAAATACACAAATATTACGTAATCGGCGTATATATTACGCAGCCGTCTACTGGAAAGCTGCCAATATACACACACGCGAGCCACCGCCTTTTTTGGACTTCCAGGAAAAACAAGAGCCACCTACAGCGAGCTGGAACGTCGAAGTGTTCCCACCAAATACAACGAGAGTACTGACTGGATCCAGAGTCCAGCTCCAGCCCCAGCGTCCAGACCCGACCCGGAGTAGCCCAGAGGACACCCGGTGTCCAGAGGCTGTGGCGTAACAGGCGGTTTAGGGAGAAAGCGTAACACACAGCCCTCTTGGAGACAGGTGAACAGTTCCTAGTTATTCCCTCCCTCTGATTGGCCGGTCAAAGTTCTTGAAGGCCGCGAAGAGAAGAAGAAATGAATGGGCTCAGTATAAATGTAACAAAACACATACGCAGCTTGCATTATCTATCTATCTCTCTCTCTATCGGTCTATCTATCTATCTATCTACCTACCTACCTACCTACCTACCTATCTATCTGTCTGTCTATCTATTTTGCTATCTATCTAGCTATCTATCTGTCTACCTTTTTATATATCTATCCATATATCTATATATCTATCTATATATCAATCTATCTATCTATCTATCTGTCTATATATACAGTATATCTATATACTTACTTATTTATTCATCTATCTGTCTATCTACCTACCTATCCATCCATCTATCTATCTACCTACCTATCCAGCTATGTATCTATCTCTATCTACCTACCTATTTATCCATTCATCTATCTATCTACCTACCTACCTACCTATCCATCTATCTATCTACCTACCTATTTATCCATCTATCTAACTATCTACCTACCTATCTATCCATCTATCTATCTATCTACCTACCTATCCATCTATTTATCTCTATCTACCTACCTATATATCTATCTATCTGTCTATCTATCTATCTCTCTATCTATCTATCTATATATCTATCTACCTATCTATATGTGTATATAATGTATGAGCATATATATGGGGATTTGTATGTATAGATAGTTAGACATATCAAGTAACAAAAGACCGCCTGAACGCGATCACACATAATTGAAAAAGGAATGAGAGAGAGAGAGAGAGAGAGAGAGAGAGAGAGAGAGAGAGAGAGAGAGAGAGAGAGAGAGAGAGAAACTCTACGGGGTATACTATTATGGTTTCGGAATTATTATTATTATTATTATTATTATTATTATTATTATTATTCGGGTGTTGGTCAGTGGAAACGAAAACGCGTCATCCAAACCTAGACGGGATCAGAACATAAACAAACATTTTGGCAAGGAAAGAGTGACATCAAAATTAAGAAAAACTCAGCTGAGAGGCGAATGTTGAAATTTTACTATCATTCAGTACTCTCAAATTAATTACGTGATATTAAGCAGAAAATTACGGTCCCAACATACAAGCGTTCAGTGATCACACTAAGATCTATAGACCTTGGACCAAACTTCCTGACATTGTTGAAGACGTAGAACAGGAAGGGCGTCTTCGCGAAAAGCGAGGAGGAATGCCATTAAGGTAGGAGCAAGATTCCTTTAAAGGCTTAAAGGCCGCTCATGAATGGCAGAGGTAAGGGCCAGTTACATTGCCCTATCGAGCAGGACAATGCCTTAGAGACTGACCATATTTCCATATGATCAGCGCCCAAGTCCCCTATCCACCCAAGCTAGGACCAGGGAGGGCCAGGCAATGGCTGTCGATGACTCAGCAGACAGACCTATAGGCTCCCCCAAACCCCCCATTCTTAGCTCACAAGGATGGTGCAGTTGCAGCAGGCAAAGAAACTAAAGAGATTAAGTGGGACTCGAACTCCAGTCTGGCGTACACATGTCAGGGACGTTACCACATCGGCCACCACTGGGATATCGTTTGCAGGGTTCTTGGTCTGATCCAGGTCTGCTTCAGATTTAGGGTTAATAAGACGTCACAGGACCAGTAACCTCAAATGTGGAGAAAACGATTGGTGGAAATTTTTATAATTATTATCATTACTATTATTTTTTTTTTTTTTTTTTTTTTTTTTTTTTTTTTTTTTTTTTGTTAATTCTGGGTTGCATCCAGCTTCCTTAGGAATCCATGTCTTTCCCTCACTATATGTGCTGTTTTAAGTAGCACGCTCTCCTGCACAAGTCCTAGGGCTATATCGTCTCTTACCTTCTCGAGATTGCTTTTCAACGACTTAGGTAGGGTCCCTAGTGCTCCTAGTACTACTTCTACTTGCCTATTCCATAGGCTTCCCAATTTAGTTCGTGTATCATTATTATTATTATTATTATTATTATTATTATTATTATTATTATTATTATTATTACTGTTGTTGTTATTAATATTATCGTTATATTATTATTATTGTTATTATTATTACTGTTGTTGTTATTAACATTATCGTTATATTATTATTATTATTATTATTATTATTATTATTATTATTACTGTTGTTGTTATTAACATTATCGTTATATTATTATTATTATTATTATTATTATTATTATTATTATTATTATTACTGTTGTTGTTATTAACATTATCGTTATATTATTATTATTATTATTATTATTACTATTACTATTATTATTGTTGTTGTTGTTATTGTTATTATTATTATTTATTGTTATCCTCATTATTATTATTATTATTATTATTATTATTATTTTTATCATTATCATTATTATTATTATTATTATTATTATTATTATTATTATTATTCAGAACGCTGGAGCATGGATTTGGCGGAAAATACTAACGCATTATTTTCATCAGTCAAATGCTCGGATTTGAAACGAGAGAAATACGTTTAGAAAAGACAAGAGTAGTGAGATACAGATAACAAAATAAATAAAAAGAAAAAATACGTCAATATAAAGAACAAACACACATTGAAAGATGTAGAGAAACGTCAGAAGTTAAGGAACTATAGTAATTTTTTTTTAATGAGGCGCATTTGCACCGAGTCGCAGCGGTGCCCTTTTAGCTCGGAAAAGTTTCCTGCTCTCTGATTGGTTAGAATCATCTTGTCCAACCAATCAGCGATCAGAAAATTTTACGAGCTAAAATAGCACCCCTGCGAGTCGGTACAAATCTGCCTCATTAGAAAAAATTACTATAGTTTTAAAAATCGTGTCCTGAACTTGTGCCCATAAAAAGGAAAATCTTTTAGCGTTCTGAACATAAATTAAAATTTCGCCTGAAGTTCAACCCTTAGTATATTGAGCAACTATCTTAAGCTTCTGAACATAAGAACATCGGTTTCTCTCCTCAAGTTTCTAAACATAATACAATCAGGTTTTATTTTAAATTCCAGAAGATGTTGGAAACAAACTCTGAAAGCTATGGCGAAAAATACGACACGCCATCTATGTATAGTACAGCTACAGTATAGGGGGATATTATAGGTGGGGCAGGGGAGATGAATTAGGATTTTAGAAGGATTGGAGGGAAAAGTGTTAAAATGAACAGTGGGAGGTGAAAAGATTGGGGCAGACCCAATAACTCTTTTTTTTTTTTTTTGGTATTTTTTGTGCCAATATTTTGCCTTGTGGGCTACCAGGAGGTGATTTCTCTTGCCAGCCTCCGAGGCACTTGTGTTTTCATGAATTTCCCTTTCCTGGGGCTTGTTGAGGAAAAAACGAAGAAGAAGAGGAAGAAGAAGAAGGAGGAAGAGGAAGAGGAGGAGGAGGAGGAGGAAGAGGAAGAAGAAGAAGAAGAAGAAGAAGAAGAAGAGGGAGGAGTTAGAAAACTCATTGCCACCAACTAAAAGTTGGCGGAAATCTTCAACAGAATTGACCTACTTTTCGTGGTGATAACACTTAGCGGAAACGATGACTTTTAACCGTGTTAACTGCCGAAAAGTATAGTCGAAGATAAAAAGTGAAATTCCGAATTACATGACTAATCAACGATGGATTTTTTTTTTCTTTTTTTTTTTTTTAGTTGAAGGGAGTAAGATGGGTAAGGTACATCTCTTGAAACACATTTAGAAGGTTCTTGGATAGGGTTTGTAGCTGGTAACTTTATTATTAATATTATTAATAATATTATTATTATTAATAATATTATTATTATTAATAATATTATTATTATTATTATTATTATTATTATTATTATTATTATTATTATTATTATTATTACTACTTGCTAACCTACAATCCTAGTTGGAAAAGCAAGATGATATAAGCCCAGAGGCTCCAACAGGGAAAATAGCCCAGTGAGGAAAGGAAATAATGAATAAATTAACTACAAGGGAAGTAATTAACAATTAAATAAAACAGTAACAATAAAATAAATTGATATATAAACTATAAAAACTTTAACAAAACAAGAGGAAAAGAAATAAGATAGAATAGTGTGCCCGAGTGCACCCTCAAGCAAGAGAACTCTTAACCCAAGACAGTGGAAGGCCATGGTGCAGAGGCTATGGCACTACTCAAGACTAGAGAACAATGGTTTGATTTTAGAGTGTCCTTCTCCCAGAAGAGCTTCTTATCATAGCTGAAGAGTCTCTTCTAGCCTTACCAAGAGGAAAGTAGCCACTGAACAATTGCAATGCAGAAGTTAACCCCTCGGGTGAAGAAGAATTGTTTGGCAATCTCAGTGTTGTCAGGTGTATGAGGACAGAGGAGAATATGTAAAGATTAGGCCAGTCTATTCGGTGTGTGTGTTTGTGTGTGTGTGTAGCCAAAGGGAAAATGAACTGCTACTGGAACTTTCACTAAAGCATTCTTCCATTAAACTGGATTCCATGATATTCCTTTCCAGAATTTTATTTGAATAAATGAGCTGTTTTTACGTGACTTGTTCATTGCCTTCCACAATGCTCAGAGATTATCTTTTCCATATCTATTTTATCTATTTATTTATTTATTTATTTAATTACTTAATTAATTAATAATTTTATTTATTGATTTAATTATTTATTTGATTATTTATTTAATTATTTATTTCTTCAAATATTTCTTTATTTAATTATTTATTTAATTGTTTATTTAATTATTTATTTATTCATTTATTTAATTATTTATTTATTTGATTATTTATTTATTTAATTATTTATTTATTTAATTATTTATTTATTTATTTATTTTTCATTGCATTCCACAATGCTCAGAAATTACCTTTTCCATATCTATTTTATCTATTTATTTATTTAATTAATTAATTAATTAATCATTTTATTTATGTATTTAATTATTTATTTATCTATTTAATAATTTATTTATTGAATTAATTAATTAATAATTTATTTATTTTTTTATTTAATTATTATTCATTTAATTATTTATTTATTTAATTACTTAATTAATTAATCATTTATTTATTTAATTATTTATTTATTTAATTACTTAATTAATTGATATTTTATTTATTTATTTATTTATTTAATTGTATATTTATCTAATTATTTATTTTTAATTATTTTATTTATTCATTTACTATCCAATTTTTTTTTTCAAACTCTAAACATAGAAATGGTCACAAGATTAACATAATATTTAATCAGTTTTTCCTTTTGTATAATCAGGATAAATTTAGCTTTTTTTATACGTCACCTTTATCGTATTAATCTTAATAGATACATTAGGTCATAAATTTTGGTTCTTGAAAAATCATGAATATCTTTGGAATTATTAATTTTTTGTGTGTGTGTGTCATGTGTTTATCTGTTATTATAAGTTTGTTTTTTTGTTCTTAATGGATTATATAACTTATCATTTTACCTTAATTTCTTTCGCAAATTCAAGGGCTACCTTAGATATTGTCATTTTACCTTATATGCACACACACATACACACACACATAAGTGTGTCAACAAATATAACAGCAGCTACAGCCCTTATGTATATGCTATATATATATATATATATATATATATATATGTATATATATATATATATATATATATATATATAT
>NC_090739.1:126785873-126788373 GCF_036898095.1 Palaemon carinicauda
ATAGGTCTAAAAGGTATTCCACTCTGGGGTTGTGTCTGCATTTTCCTTTTGGAGTTTTAAGCTTTTCTGAAGAATTATTTTCTCCCTGTTTAGTTTACTCCCTGGATGATTCGTACTTGGAGTCAGACGAACCCTTGATTTATATATTATAGTCTATTTAGGATCTTTGAAGACCAGACAACAGTCAGTTCAGTTATAGGTCTAAAAGGTATTCCACTCTGGGGTTGTGTCTGCATTTTCCTTTTGGAGTTTTAAGCTTTTCTGAAGAATTATTTTCTCCCTGTTTAGTTTACTCCCTGGATGATTCGTACTTGGAGTCAGACGAACCCTTGATTTATATATTATAGTCTATTTAGGATCTTTGAAGACCAGACAACAGTCAGTTCAGTTATAGGTCTAAAAGGTATTCCACTCTGGGGTTGTGTCTGCATTTTCCTTTTGGAGTTTTAAGCTTTTCTGAAGAATTATTTTCTCCCTGTTTAGTTTACTCCCTGGATGATTCGTACTTGGAGTCAGACGAACCCTTGATTTATATATTATAGTCTATTTAGGATCTTTGAAGACCAGACAACAGTCAGTTCAGTTATAGGTCTAAAAGGTATTCCACTCTGGGGTTGTGTCTGCATTTTCCTTTTGGAGTTTTAAGCTTTTCTGAAGAATTATTTTCTCCCTGTTTAGTTTACTCCCTGGATGATTCGTACTTGGAGTCAGACGAACCCTTGATTTATATATTATAGTCTATTTAGGATCTTTGAAGACCAGACAACAGTCAGTTCAGTTATAGGTCTAAAAGGTATTCCACTCTGGGGTTGTGTCTGCATTTTCCTTTTGGAGTTTTAAGCTTTTCTGAAGAATTATTTTCTCCCTGTTTAGTTTACTCCCTGGATGATTCGTACTTGGAGTCAGACGAACCCTTGATTTATATATTATAGTCTATTTAGGATCTTTGAAGACCAGACAACAGTCAGTTCAGTTATAGGTCTAAAAGGTATTCCACTCTGGGGTTGTGTCTGCATTTTCCTTTTGGAGTTTTAAGCTTTTCTGAAGAATTATTTTCTCCCTGTTTAGTTTACTCCCTGGATGATTCGTACTTGGAGTCAGACGAACCCTTGATTTATATATTATAGTCTATTTAGGATCTTTGAAGACCAGACAACAGTCAGTTCAGTTATAGGTCTAAAAGGTATTCCACTCTGGGGTTGTGTCTGCATTTTCCTTTTGGAGTTTTAAGCTTTTCTGAAGAATTATTTTCTCCCTGTTTAGTTTACTCCCTGGATGATTCGTACTTGGAGTCAGACGAACCCTTGATTTATATATTATAGTCTATTTAGGATCTTTGAAGACCAGACAACAGTCAGTTCAGTTATAGGTCTAAAAGGTATTCCACTCTGGGGTTGTGTCTGCATTTTCCTTTTGGAGTTTTAAGCTTTTCTGAAGAATTATTTTCTCCCTGTTTAGTTTACTCCCTGGATGATTCGTACTTGGAGTCAGACGAACCCTTGATTTATATATTATAGTCTATTTAGGATCTTTGAAGACCAGACAACAGTCAGTTCAGTTATAGGTCTAAAAGGTATTCCACTCTGGGGTTGTGTCTGCATTTTCCTTTTGGAGTTTTAAGCTTTTCTGAAGAATTATTTTCTCCCTGTTTAGTTTACTCCCTGGATGATTCGTACTTGGAGTCAGACGAACCCTTGATTTATATATTATAGTCTATTTAGGATCTTTGAAGACCAGACAACAGTCAGTTCAGTTATAGGTCTAAAAGGTATTCCACTCTGGGGTTGTGTCTGCATTTTCCTTTTGGAGTTTTAAGCTTTTCTGAAGAATTATTTTCTCCCTGTTTAGTTTACTCCCTGGATGATTCGTACTTGGAGTCAGACGAACCCTTGATTTATATATTATAGTCTATTTAGGATCTTTGAAGACCAGACAACAGTCAGTTCAGTTATAGGTCTAAAAGGTATTCCACTCTGGGGTTGTGTCTGCATTTTCCTTTTGGAGTTTTAAGCTTTTCTGAAGAATTATTTTCTCCCTGTTTAGTTTACTCCCTGGATGATTCGTACTTGGAGTCAGACGAACCCTTGATTTATATATTATAGTCTATTTAGGATCTTTGAAGACCAGACAACAGTCAGTTCAGTTATAGGTCTAAAAGGTATTCCACTCTGGGGTTGTGTCTGCATTTTCCTTTTGGAGTTTTAAGCTTTTCTGAAGAATTATTTTCTCCCTGTTTAGTTTACTCCCTGGATGATTCGTACTTGGAGTCAGACGAACCCTTGATTTATATATTATAGTCTATTTAGGATCTTTGAAGACCAGACAACAGTCAGTTCAGTTATAGGTCTAAAAGGTATTTCACGCTTGGGTTTGCTAACAACGACACAGCTATTGTTGCTGGTCATTGTCTCCAGACTAAATTCAGACCACGAGGTCCAAGACAGCAACATTTGACATTTCTGGCAACAATGTCAAGCCCAGTGGGCGTGGCTTATTTTTT
>NC_090739.1:126793373-126795873 GCF_036898095.1 Palaemon carinicauda
GGCAAGGCTTACACACCGAAAGTTCATGGATTATATATTGAAAATGCAAATTGGGGCAAGGCTAACACACGTGAATTCATGGATTATATACTGAATATGCAAATTGAGGCAAGACTTACACACCATAAATTCATGGATTATATACTGAATATGCAAGTTGAGGCAAGGCTTACCCACTGAAAATTCATGGATTATATACTGAATATGCAAGTTGAGGCAAGACTTACACACCATAAATTCATGGATTATATACTGAATATGCAAGTTGAGGCAAGGCTTACACACCGAAAATTCATGGATTATATACTGAAAATGGAAATTGGGGCAAGGCTAACACACCGTTAATTAATGGATTATATACTGAAAATGCAAATTGAGGCAAGGCTTACCCATCGAAAATTCATGGATTATATACTGAAAATGGAAATTGGGGCAAGGCTAACACACCGTTAATTAATGGATTATATACTGAATATGCAAATTGAGGCAAGACTTACACACCATAAATTCATGGATTATATACTGAATATGGCAAGTTGAGGCAAGGCTTACACACCGAAAATTCATGGATTATATACTGAACTAATGGAAATTGGGGCAAGGCTAACACACCGTTAATTAATGAATTATATACTGAAAATGCAAATTGAGGCAAGGCTTTACCCATCGAAAATTCATGGATTATATACTGAAAATGGAAATTGGGGCAAGGCTATACACACCGTTAATTAATGGATTTATATACTGAAAATGCAAATTGAGGCAAGGCTCACACACCGAAAAGTTCATGGATTAGATACTGAAAATGCAAATTGGGGCAAGGCTTACACACCGAAAGTTCATGGATTATATACTGAAAATGCAATTGGGGCAAGGCTTACACACCGAAAGTTCATGGATTATATACTGAATATGCAAATTGAGGCAATGACTTACACACCATAAATTCATGGATTATATACTGAATATGCAAGTTGAGGCAAGGCTTACCCACTGAAAATTCATGGATTATATACTGAATATGCAAGTTGAGGCAAGACTTACACACCATAAATTCATGGATTATATACTGAATATGCAAGTTGAGGCAAGGCTTACACACCGAAAATTCATGGATTATATACTGAAAATGGAAATTGGGGCAAGGCTAACACACCGTAAATTAATGGATTATATACTGAAAATGCAAATTGAGGCAAGGCTTACCCATCGAAAATTCATGGATTATATACTGAAAATGGAAATTGGGGGCAAGGCTAACACACCGTTAATTAATGGATTATATACTGAATATGCAAATTGAGGCAAGACTTACACACCATAAATTCATGGATTATATACTGAATATGCAAGTTGAGGCAAGGCTTACACACCGAAAATTCATGGATTATATACTGAAAATGGAAATTGGGGGCAAGGCTAACACACCGTTAATTAATGAATTATATACTGAAAATGCAAATTGAGGCAAGGCTTACCCATCGAAAATTCATGGATTATATACTGAAAATGGAAATTGGGGCAAGGCTAACACAAACCACCGTTAATTAATGGGATTATATACTGAAAATGCAAATTGAGGCAAGGCTCACACACCGAAAGTTCATGGATTATATACTGAAAATGCAAATTGGGGCAAGGCTTACACACCGAAAGTTCATGATTATATACTGAAAATGCAAATTGGGGCAAGGCTTACACACCGAAAGTTCATGGATTATATACTGAAAATGCAAATTGGGGCAAGCCTTACACCACCGTAAATTCATGGATTATATATTGAAAATGCAAATTGGGGCAAGGCTTACACACCGAAAGTTCATGGATTATATATTGAAAATGCAAATTGAGGCAAGGCTTACACACCGAAAGTTCATGGATTATATACTGAAAATGCAAATATAGACAAGGCGTGCACACTAAAAATTCTATCGATTATATACTGAATATGCAAATTGAGGCAAGGCTTACCCACCAAAAATACATGGATTATATACTGAATATGCAAGTTGAGACAAGGCTTACACACCGTAAATTCGTGGATTATATACTGAATATGCAATCTGAGCAATGCTTACACATCGATATCAGGAATATTTGCGGAAAATCTAGGTGTTATAAGTCTCACTTTCTTAATAAGAAGAGAGAAGTAAGGTTAATATATATCGTGTGCTGAGGTTAAGAAATAAAACTGAAGACGAGAGAGATGGAGAGAGGGATAGAGATAGAGAGAGAGAGAGAGAGTGAGAGGGAGAGGGGAAGGGGGGTTGTTTTTCTCTGTCTCCACCAAGTATATTTTTACATTTTTGGTATTGTACCAAGTACTATATGTAGGCCTACTCGTAGCTATACGCCCATTTCGTTTCCTCGATGGTGCGATTCGACTGAGAGAGAGAGAGAGAGAGATGAGAGAGAGAGAGAGAGAGAGAGAGGGGGGGGGGTTAGCCACCCTCTTCAAGGTCTAAATGATTTTTCTTTTGATTATTTTCTGTACATTTTG
>NC_090739.1:126800873-126810873 GCF_036898095.1 Palaemon carinicauda
TTATGGTGGTTTGGACGTCATATAAATCCCTCACTGCGGACTAGTACTAGAGTACTCTGTGCCCCAATGTCCTAGCCTTACGTAACATACATAATTTCGTTCCTTTTCCTCCAAGAGTGGTTGGAAATCAGGGTTGCCAAGTTTTCTAAATGAGGAAAGGCCAACAATTATCAGGGTTGCCAGGTTTTCTAAATGAGGAAAAGGCCAACTTCTAAACAAAAGAAGCTTTAAAAGACCAACCCATTAGTAGAAAAAGGCTAAATATATAGTATTTAAGGCCAGCCTTTTTTCGTATTACTAAAGGCCAACCCAGTTTCAATAAAAGGCCAAATTTGAGGGGTTTTTTTGGGCCTGAAAAAAAGGCCAAATTGGCAATCCTGGTTGAAATCAACGTCGTTTCTTTTGATCGAAGACCTCGGTCTAATCTCTTTTCCCTTGTTCACTGGTTCACTTTGGATACAATTTTCGAATTAATTTGTATCACAGCTAACTTCTTTAATTCTCTTCTTGGTCTAACAATCTTACTTAGAGTTCACTGGTTCACTTTGTGAACAATCTCCGAATTCTGCATCACGGCTAATGTCTTTAATTCTCTTCTTGGTCTAACAATCTTACTTAGCATTCGCTTGTTCACTTTGTAAACAATCTTCGAATTTCTGTATCACAGCTAACTTCTTAATTCTCTTCTTGGTCTAACAATCTTACTTAGAGTTCACTTGTTCACTTTGTAAACAATCTCCGAATTCTGCATCACGGCTAATGTCTTTAATTCTCTTCTTGGCCTAACAATCTTACTTAGAGTTCACTTGTTCACGTTTGTAAGTAATCTTCGAATTCATTTGTATCACAGCTAACTTCTTTAATTCTCTTCTTGGCCTAACAATCTGACTTAGAGTTCCCTTTCGAATTCTGCATCACGGCTAACGTCTTTAATTCTCTTCTTGGTCTAACAATCTTACTTAGACAGAGTTCATTCTGGTTCAGTATCATAACCCTTTCCTTTATTTGTTATTGTCCAGTACGGCCAGTTGGCATTTACATTAACAAAAAAAAAAAAAAAAAAAAAAAATTACTAAACTGAAATTTTGTGGTGGAAGAAAAAATCTCTTCCTTTATGTTTCATGGCGGTAAAGGCGGAGATGGCCAAGGGGCCAGGTCCAAGGAGTAAAGATAAAAATAATTGTAGCCTCTTCTCGGAAAAAAAAAGTGTTTCGACAAGCTACGGGGGTGACGCAGAGCTCCGCGTCCTTGATGCTAAAAGTTTGAAAGGATTATTATTACTATTATTATTATTATTATTATTATCATTATTATTATTATCATTATTTTTATTATTTTATATTAATATTATTATTATTTTTATTATTATTATTATCATTATTTTTATTATTTTTATTAATATTATTATTATAATTATTATTATTATTTCTATTAATATTATTATTTTTATTATTATTATTATTTTTATTATTATTATTATTATTATTATTATTATTATTATTATTATTATTATGAATATGATTATTATTATTTTTATATTATTATTATTATTATTATTATTATTATTATTAAATGCTAAGCTACAACCCCAGTTGCAAAAGCAGGATGCCATAAGCCCAAGGGCTCCAACAGGGAAAATAGACCAGTGAAGAAGGGAAACAAGGAAATAAATAAACTACTAGAGAAGTAATAAACAATCAAAATGGGATATTTTAAGATCAAGGTAACAATATTAAATTAGATCTTTCATATTCAAACTATAAAAACTTCAGAAAAAAACAAGAGGAAGAGAGATAGAACAGCGTGCCCGAGTGTCTCCTCAAGCAAGAGAACTCTAATCCAAGACAGCAATAGGCCATAGTACAGAGGTTATGGCACTACCCAAGACTAGAGAACAATGGTTTGATTTTGGAGTGTCCTTCTCCTAGAAGAGCTGCTTACCCACAGATAAAGAGTCTCTTCTACCCTTACCAAGAGGAAAGTGACCACTGAACAATTACAGTGCAGAAGTTAACCCCTTGGATGAAGAAGAATTGTTTGGTAATCTCAGGTGTTGCCAGGTGTATGAGGACAGAGGAGAATGTGGGAAAGAATAGGCCAGACTATTTGGTTCATGTGTAGGCTAAGAAAAAAATGAGCCGTAAACAGAGAGAGGGATCCAATGTAGTCTAGCCAGTTAAAGGACCCAATAACACTCTCGCGGTAGTATCTCAACGTGTGGTTGGTGCCCTGACCAACCTAAACTTACTGCTACCTATAGATTGCTGGGTTAGAGACTTGCCCATAAGCTATTTACCCTGATATTGCCATTGTTTACAATAGAGAGGCAGATTTGCACCGACTCGGAACGGCGCCCTTTTAGCTCGGAAAAGTTTCCTGATCGCTGATTGGTTGGACAGGATAATTCTAACCAATCAGATAGAAGGAACCTTTCCGAGCTAAAATGGGCACCGCTGCGAATGCAGTGCAAATGCGCCTCATTAAAAAAAAATTGACTGTAGATATGTTAGGATGTTTAACTGCATAAAGAAATCAGTATAGACGACTCAGAGATACTAGTATACACGATCAATTATTATTATTATTATTATTATTATTATTATTATTATTATTATTATTATTATTATTATTATTATTACTTGCTAAGCTACAACTCCAGTCGGAAGAGCTGGATGCTATAAACCCGAGGGCTCCAACAGGGAAAGTAGCACAGTAAGGAAAGGAAATAAGGAAATAAATAACAAGAGGAGTTTAAGAAGCGTAGTAACATTAAAATAAATCTTTCATATATAAACTACAAAAACTCACAAAATAACAAGAGTAAAAAGGTACAATTATTTCACAAGACCCAAGTATTTCTCCTTGTACTCTTCCCTATTCTGAGTGATGACATTGGAAGTGTTCTTTATTTTTTTATTTTTTTTTTTTTTGTGTGTGTTTGTTTCTGTTAGCGCACGAAACTATCTTCTTACGGTGAATCAGTAGAACTTCAAAAGTTCAAAATTGGAGCAAATGTTTTTATGTTGAACAGTCTGACATGAGTCTTTTTATAGTTTATATGTGACATATCTGTTTTGACGTTGTTACTGTTTTTAGAATGATTTATTAATATTTGTTCTCATCGTTTATTTACTTCCTTATTTCCCTTCCTCACTGGGCTATTTTTTCCCCCATTGTAGCCCTTGGGCTTATAGCATCTTGCTTTTCCAACTAGGGTCGTAGCTTGGCTAGTAATAATAATAATGATAATTACTGTTTTTAGAATGATTTATCAATATTTGTTGTCATCATTTATTCATTTCCTTATTTCCTTTCCTCGCTGGGCTATTTTTCCCTATTGGAGCCCTTGGGCTTATAACATCTTCCTTTTCCAACTATGGTCGTAGCTTGGCTAGTAATAATAATAATAATATAATAATAATAATAATAATAATAATAAATAATAATAATAATAATAGTTTATATATGACATATCTGTTTTGACGTTGTTACTGTTTTTAGAATGATTTATTATATTTTTTCTCATCATTTATTCATTTCCTTATTTCCTTTCCTCACTGGGATATTTTTCCCTATTAGAGCCCTTAGGCTTATAGCATCTTGCTTTACCAACTAAGGTCGTAGCTTGGCTAGTAATAATAATAATAATAATAATAATAATAATAATAATAATAATTATGTGGAAGGTTTTGAAACGCAGCATATGGATCCAAATAACTCGACAAAAGTCTTGACTGTTGTTTTAGGAACTTTTTTTTTTTTTTTTTTTTTTTTTTTTTTTTTTTTTTTTTTTTTTTCTAAGAATATTCAGTCACGTTCTGGCATCAAGACTTGGAATAAATGGAAAAACCTCTATGGTAACAGAAGAAAGAAAAATCTTGACTGAAGAACACAAAGAAACTTGGGATCTTCTTTACCCAAGAGCAAGTAATTAAAGTTTTCCTAGGAAAGTGAGGTTAATCTTAACGAAAAATACAAAGCCAAAGATTATCTTTCTAGAAAAGCCCAATTAAATGAATCTTCTTTACCCAGAAAAGAAAAACAAAGATGTTATTGAATAACACAATATATATATATATATATATATAATCTATATATATATATATATATATATATATTTCTAGAGTTGAAAAAAAAACATAGTTGAAACTGCAGTTAGGTCTTTCTTCTCGACCTCATCTTGGAGATAATGAAACCGAAAAAGGATATATATTTCCTTAATACAGAGGACAATAACATTGAAAATGGAGCCTGAAATGGAAGAGAGGGTAGCACCTGAAAGTGGAAGGGGAAAAAGCCTGAAAGTGAAGGGGGGTAGATCCTGAAAGTAGAATGGCTAGATCCTGAAAGTGGAATGGGGTAGATCCTGAATATGGAAGGGGGTTAGATTCAATAAGTTGAGGGATTAGATCGTGAAAATGGAAGGGCGGTAGAGCCCTAAAGTGGAAGGGGTTAGAGCCTGAAATAGGAAAAGGAAAGAGCCTGAAAGTGGAAGGGGTAGATCCTGAAGTGGAAGGAGGAACAGTCTGAAAGTGGAAGGGGAAAGAGCCTGAAAGTGGAAGGGTGGTAGAACCTTAAAGTGAAGGGGTGTAAAGCCTGAAAGTGGGAAAGGGAAAGATCCTGAAAGTGGAAGGGAGTATATCCTATAAGTGGAAGGGGAAGAGCCTAACAGTGGAATAAGGGTTAGTGTCTGAAAGTTGATAGGGAAGAGTCTGAAAGTGGGAGGGGAAGAGTCTGAAAGTGGAAGAGGGCAGATCCTCCAATTGGAAGAGGGAAGAGACTAAGAGAATTAGGGGGGAAGAACCTGAAAGTGGAAGAGGAAAGAGCCGGATAGCGGAAGGGGGAAGAGTCTGAAAGTGGAACGAAGTAGAGCTTGAAAGTGGAAAGGGGTAGATCCTAAAGTGGAAGTGGGAAGAGCTTGATAGTGGAAGTGGGAAGAGCCTGAAAATAGAAGATGTAACCTGAAAGTGGAAGCGAGAAGAGCCTGGTAATGGATGGGAGATAGAGTCTGAAAGTGGAAGAGGGCAGATCCTCCAATTGGAAGAGGGAAGAGACTAAGAGAATTAGGGGGAAGAACCTGAAAGTGGAAGGGGATAGAGCCTGAAAGTGGAAGAGGAAAGAGCCGGATAGTGGAAGGGGGAAGAGTCTGAAAGTGGAACGAAGTAGAGCTTGAAAGTGGAAAGGGGGTAGATCCTAAAAGTGGAAGGGGGAAGAACCTGATAGTGGAAGTGGGAAGAGCCTGATATTGGAAGTGGGAAGAGCCTGAAAATAGAAGGAGATATAACCTGAAAGTGGAAGAGCCTGGTAATGGATGGGAGATAGAGCCTGGAAGTGAGAGGAGGAAAGAGACAAAGTGGAAGGGAGTGGAGCCTGAAAGTGGAAGGGGGGAGAGCCTGATAGTGGAAGGGGATAGAACCTAAAAGTGGAAGGGGATAGAACCTAAAAGTGGAAGGGTATAAAGCCTGAAAGAGGAAGGAGGAAGAGCACAACAGTGAAAAGTGCTAGAGCCAGTCGCTCGTTGCACTGTAGGCATTAATTACTAAAGTTTGATTGCAGCCGGCTCACGCTTCCTTTCTTTTAGCTTACTGTCCAGTCACTTAACCTTTACTTCACAGTGGAAGTGTTAAATGATCTCCCTGGTACTATTGCCGGGCCATATGGCCAAAATCATATAAATCAAATCAAATCATCGGATAGGAGGGATAAGAAGGATAGCAAGGTTATTATTATTATTATTATTATTATTATTATTATTATTGTTGTTGTTGTTGTTGCTGAGAAACTCTTATTAGCAAAGTACATAGGCAGGGCCATCGCCAACCCATTTGCCAAAAAACCAGACAGACCTGGTGGCGACAGCAGAAACTTACACAACACTGGAATCAATAAACGGTCTCAAACTCCTTTCCATAAGACGGCGAAAAGAGACAGATATAAAGATTTGAGTTACATGATCGTGAAGTTATTTGAACGTTTTAACACTGAAATGATAAACCAGTTTACAAGATTACATTACTTGCACACGAATCTTATACAAGAAGAGGGCATTGAGAAGAGTGAGTGAGAGAGAGTTAGATACTTGGGGCGGGGAGAGGATGGGTAAGTAACGTGTTTTGTAATCTAACTTTTTAGGGGGGTGAGGGAGGTTTGTGCGGGGGTGGGGGGGGGGGTGCCTATAAGAGTTATAGAATCAAGAAAGCTTATGTATTTTGCAGGTTATGTAGGTCGTTGTGAGGCAGATCAGCGACAAAAGGGTGCGGCATGGCGGAGTTTCTACGACTGGTTACTGTGAAGGACATGACTTAATTTTGAATGCGTTTTAGATTCCGGAGTCTTCTTCTTCTTCTTCTTCTTCTTCTTCTTTGATAGAAATAGAATGATAATGAAGAAAATTAAATGATTAGTTAAATTAATAAATGCATGTGAAATCGAAACTATCGCCAAAGAGCTATTGGAGCCTTTGATTGGCCAGACAATACTACATTGGATCCCTCTCTGGTTACGGCTCATTTGTTTTCCCTACACATAAACCGAATAGTCTGGCCTATTCTTTTCACATTCTCCTCTATCCTCATACACCTGACAACACTGATGCTACCAAGCAGTTCTTCTTCACTGTAAGTGTTAACCACTGCAATGTAATTGTTCATGGCTACTTTCCACTTGGTAATGGTAGAAGAGACTCTTTAGCTATGGCAAGCAGCGCTTCTAGGAGGACACTCCAAAATCAAACCATTGTTCTCTAGTCTTGGGTAGTGCCATAGCCTCTGTACCATGGTCTTCCACTGTCTTGGGTAGAGTTCTCTTGCTTGAGGGTACACTTGGGCACGCTATTTCTATCTTGTTTCTCTTCCTCTTGTTTTTATGAAGTTTTTATAGTTTGTATATGATAGATCTAATTTAATGTTGTTAATGATCTCAAAATATTTTATTTTAATTGTTATTATTTCTCTTCTAGTTTATTCATTTCCTTGTTTCCTTTCCTCACTGGGCTATTTTCCCCTGCTGGAACCCTTGGGCTTATAGCATCCTGCTTTTCCAACTAGGGATGCAGCTTAGCTAATAATAATAATAATAATAATAATAATAATAATAATAACAATAATAATAATAATAATAATAACAACACTGTCATAGGTCGTTGTATGCAAGCTAATTTTACCATACCTCTCCCCAGGGTTTATAAAAATTGGTTATATAGCCATTGCACATCGTAAACATACTAACCGAGGCCTTGAAAAGATTCCACCAGCCCCACATAGCGTTGCAGATACTTCAATATATCAAGCAATGTGTTGAAAGCTTCATGAATTTCTATTTAAGTTAATTTGTTCCTCCATTCAAAGACACTTATTTATGATTTTAGTGTTGTGGTAGCCTAATGGAGACTTCTCTGCCTGGGGTTCTGACAGACCCGGGTTCGAGATCTGTCCAAGCTCGAAAGTTTCTTTAGTTGGAGAGCCTATAAGGTCTACATGCTCATGCTGAGTCTCTGAGCCATCAGCAGCCATTGCCTGGCCCTCCCTGCTCCTCTATTGGATGGAGAGGGGTTTGGGCCCTGAAGATATGTACATGCGGTCAGTCTCTAGGGCATAGTCATTGTCCCTTGCCTCTGACATTCATGAGTGGCCTTTAAACCTTTAAAACCTTTAAAGCCTATATGTTTTCGTAAATAACAAAACCAGTACCCTTCTTTACGTCGGTTCGACTAACGTCAATTCCAATTTTACGTCGCTAAGTTAAAGGTTTAAAGGCCACTCATGATTGCCAGAGGCAAAGGACAGTGACATTGCCCTAGCAAGCAGTACAAAGCCCTAGAAACTGACCATATATACATAAGATCAGCCAGCCCAATGGCTGCAGATGACTCAGAAGGTAGACCCATAGGCTCCTCCTTGGCTCAAGGATGGTAAGGTTGCAGACACTAAAGGAACTAACGAGTTTGAGCGGGACTCGAATCCCAGTCTGGCGATCACCAGGCAGGAACGCTACCAATAGCCATCTAACAACCTTTTAATATCAAATACAAAAATAAAATCAACATTACGCACTCATTTTCTGTTATTTTAACATAGATTTACATTTTTGGTATTTTAATGGCAAGGTGGCATCTTTATTTAGTTAACAAACCTGTTAGAATATTTGCCAAATGTATAATGAGGCTCATTTGTATGATTTTATAAAAATAATAATAAAAATTATAATGATAATAATCATCATCATCATCATCATCATCCTCTCCTCCTACGCATATTGACAGTAAGGGACTCGGTTAGATTTCACCAGTCGTCTGTATCTTGAGCTTTTAAATCAATACTACTCCATTCATCATCTCCTACTTCACGTTTCATAGCCTTCAGCCATGTAGACCTGGGTCTTCCAACTCTTCTAGTGCCTTGTAGAGCCCAGTTAAAAGATTGGTGAACTAATCTCTCTTGGGGAGTGCGAAGAGCATGCCCAAAACCATCTCCATCTACCCCTCATCATGATCTCATCCACATATGTAATTTCTGGCCATTTGACTTCCAAATGTTATTCAACTTAGCCCTTGTCTGATTTGCTTTTATCCATCTTTCATTAAACTCCAATTCTAAAGACATGTTTTGGAGATCATAGTTCCTAAATATTTAAATAATTCCACCTCCTTAATGATATTTCCACTTCCATTGCATATCCCTTTTTCATCATCTGTTTTTTTATCTATTTATCTTGAGCCCAACTTCATATGATATTTCATGAATTCTGGTAAGCAAGCTTTGCAAGTCCTGTGGTGCTTTGCTTGTAAGGACATTGTCATAAGCATACTTTTGGTCTGCTAATTTCCTGGTACTAATACAGTCCAATCCTTCTCCGCCATCCCCAACTGTTCTACGCATTACAACATCCATGAGGAGGACAAACAACATAGGTGGCAATACATTTCCTTGGAGTACTCCACTGTTCAATAGAAATCCATCTGATAGGACTCCATTAACATTAACTTTTCACTTGCTCTGCTCATGAACAGGATTAATGAAATTTACAACATAGGTGACAATACATTCCCTTAGAGTACTCCACTGTTCACTAAAAATTCATTTAATAGGACTCCATTAACGTTAACTTTTCACTTCCTCTGCTCATGAAAAGAATGAATCAAATTTATATATTTAAGATGAACTCCATAATAACACTGTTCAACATGTCTCGAAATGAAAATTTGGTCAGTGCAACTTCTACTTTTTCTAAATCCTGCTTGTTCATCTCTCAGCTTTTTATCAATCTTTCCCTCCAGTCTCTTCAAAATAAACATACTATGTATTTTCATAACAACTGACGTAAATTTTATGCCTCTGTAATTATTGCAATCAGTCGGGACTCCTTTTCACCAACACTCCCAGCTCCCATTCATCAGGATTTGCCTCTTTATGCCACATTCTACAAAATAATCTTGTAAGTATTCTGGGATTCAGTTCACTCTTGTCCAAAATCATCTTGGCAGTTATTCCATCGTATCCCAGGGCTTTCCATCTCTTAAGTTTTTTAATGATAGCTTCGTCTTCGAACACACTGAATTCATTCATGGGCACATCAAGGTCTTCCTCAGCTTCAGGTATATCAATCAAATTACTCCCTTCATATCTTCTATTCATGACGTCATTAAAGTGTTCCATCCAACGTTGCCTTTCTTCATTTTCTGTTGTTATAACAGATCCATCTCTCTTTTTGATGGGTATATGCTTCTTCTTTGCCCCAGTAGAGATTTCATTAATAATTCTATGAGCAGTTCTTATACCATAGCCACTCCCTGAATTCATAGCTTTGTCAGCCTCATCTGCTTTCCTGTCTAAATATTCTCTCCAGTCATTCCTGGTTTTTCTTTTGACTTCACCATCAATACTGGAATACTTAGAGTCCTCTACCTTGTAATTTTCATCACTTCCTCGAAACCTTTCAACAATGAATTTCTGTCTTTGTCTGCTTTTTATAGTATCTCAAGTATCATTTGATATCCATGATT
>NC_090739.1:126818373-126820873 GCF_036898095.1 Palaemon carinicauda
AGACTTGCAAGTTACTCCTGAGCCTCTACCTTCAAGTCACCCTTTGACTTCTACCTATAACCCTTAGCGATACCCTAGGCCTAGGGCATCTACCTAGAGACCATAGGCCATTACCTCCGGCGTATCGTAAGACGCCTATGTTGTTGAGTCCTTAGACAGCTAATTTTAGATATCCTTTGAGGGACTACCTCCATATCAACCCAGGATACCTACCTTCAGGCTTCCATTAACAGAAGATCGCCTATCTACAACCAACTTGGGAAACTAATGAGGTCATCCTCAAGTAACTACACCTTAGTTACCCTTGGACATCTACTTCCAGGCCACCTACCTTTAAGCCTTGGGTAACTGTCTCCAGGTCATCCTTGGGTAAGAAGAAGAAGAAGAAGAAGAAGAAGAAGGATTGTAACATGATAAAAACATGAATATCTATGACGCGGGGAATATTGTTCGAAGCCTACCCAGTGTATATTTGCTTAAAACCGGAAGGTTTAGATTAGTTGCAACCTCTACCATATATATATATATATATATAATGTATAATATATATATATATATATATAATGTATAATATATATACATATATATATATATGTACAGTATATATATATACATATATATATATATATATATGTATATATATATATATATTTACAGTATATATATATATATATATATGTACAGTATATATATATATATATATGTATATATATATATATATATATATAATGTATACCAATTTATATGTATATTTATCTCTCTCTCTCTCTCTCTCTCTCTCTCTCTCTCTCTCTCTTAATATATATATGTATATATATATATATATATATATATGTATATATATATATATATATATATAATATGTGTATGTATGTATATGTGTGTTTTTGTGTACGCGCTCACTTGGTATACGTATGTGTGAG
The DNA here is from genome assembly GCF_036898095.1 of Palaemon carinicauda. Taxonomy (NCBI): domain Eukaryota; kingdom Metazoa; phylum Arthropoda; class Malacostraca; order Decapoda; family Palaemonidae; genus Palaemon; species Palaemon carinicauda. The sequence continues at coordinate 126,819,297 of NC_090739.1, forward strand.
GATGAAGTTTGAGTACGAAAACACACACACACACACACACACAGTCCTTAACAACAGAAGTATCGAATATAATCCTAAGAATTTAAATGTCTTTCCGAGAAGACCCATAGAAAGACCGTAAACATACTTTCTCCTCTCTCTCTCTCTCTCTCTCTCTCTCTCTCTCTCTCTCTCTCTCTCTCTGTTATGTCACAGAGAAGCTTTTTACGTAAGAGCAGAGTACGCCAGATACATTTGATCTTCTTCTGTCTCGATACATCATAATGATGCACCCATACGCCCGGCGATGAAGTCGGGCGAAGCTAATTAGCCAAAAGGGCTGGCGTGGGCGGGATATGGGTGGTGTTAGGTGGGTGGTGGGGAGGGGAGAGAAGATGTGTTACTTGTGTGTTATACTTTATTACTATTCTGTTTTTCTTGTGCATTCCTTTCATATCTATTTAAATGAAACAATATACTCGAGTATGTAATTTATTCATTAAGCTGGTTATTCTATTCGTATTTCACATTACGTAAGAGACGTCTTTGACTACATGATGTTGAGGTTATAGAATTTACGATGATATTAACGTGATCAGGGATGGAAAGAATAGAGTATTATCACAAGCATTGCAAAAAAGCATTACATGCTTACGAGCATTAAAATTTTCCGAAACAAGTAAAGATATGAACCAGACAGAAATGAAGTATGAATAAATGAATAAAATTTACTGAAAATATTTTATAAGTAAAAGTTATGAGGTATAAGAAAACGTCAAAGCATTAGAAACGCTTAAAATCATATTGAAACATGGACGAAGATGAATTAGGAAAGACGTTGATAATCAAAGTGTTAAAAAAAATCTAAGGGATTGACGCTGGTCATATAATAAGTTGCAACGGGTCCTCTGTTTCCAACCTCGTGTTCGTAAGATTTCAAAATGCAACTTTGTTTTGAGACAATAATGCATAAGAGAGAGAGAGAGAGAGAGAGAGAGAGAGAGAGAGAGAGAGAGAGAGAGAGAGAGAAACGATGCATTATTTTATAATTTAAACCAAGAGAGGTTGCAACAGGTCCCCTGTTTCCTACCTCGTGTTCGTAAGATTTCAAAATGCAACTTTGTTTTTAGACAACAATGTTTGAGTTCAGTATGAGAGAGAGAGAGAGAGAGAGAGAGAGAGAGAGAGAGAGACGATGCTTTATTTGATAATTTAAACCAGAAGAGGTTGCAACAGGTCCCCTGTTTCCAACCTCGTGTTCGTAAGATTTCAAAATGCAACTTTGTTTTTAGACAACAATGTATGAGTTCAGTATGAGAGAGAGAGAGAGAGAGAGAGAGAGAGAGAGAGAGAGAGAGAGAGAGACGATGCTTTATTTGATAATTTAAACCAGAAGAGGTTGCAACAGGTCCCCTGTTTCCAACCTCGTGTTCGTAAGATTTCAAAATGCAACTTTGTTTTGAGACAGCAATGCATAAGAGTTCAGTATAGAGAGAGAGAGAGAGAGAGAGAGAGAGAGAGAGAGAGAGAGAGAGACGATGCTTTATTTGATAATTTAAACCAGAAGAGGTTGCAATAGGTCCCTTGTTTTCAAACTC
>NC_090739.1:126823373-126830873 GCF_036898095.1 Palaemon carinicauda
TGCGGGCCCAAAACTTTGAAATGTTTAAAGTTTGTGGCACGCATTGGCACTCACTAAATGGCCGTGAAATAGTCGTGAACGATGCGCCAACTGGAGTGAACTGGAGTGAACAGTGCGGGAACTGGCGGGAACTGGCGTGAACTGGAGTGAACGATGCGGGAAGTGGCGTGAACTTTATAATGAAGAGAAACAAAAAGGAAACGAAAATATTAATGAAAAGGAAAGAAAAATAAACCTAATAAATTTTTATATTTGCTGTTTTAATGTGAAAAAAAAATGATATCTTATTTCATACTATTTCTATAACTTTATAATGAAGAGAAACAAAAAGGAAACGAAAAAATTAATGAAAAGGAAAGAAAAATAAACCTAATAAATTTTCATATTTGCTGTTTTAATGTGAAAAAAAAAATTATATCTTATTTCAAACTATTTTTATAACTTTATAATGAAGAGAAACAAAAAGGAAACGAAAAAATTAATGAAAAGGAAAGAAAAATAAACCTAATAAATTTTTATATTTGCTGTTTGAATGTAAAAATAAAATGATGTCTTATTTCAAACTATTTCTATAACTTTATAATGAAGAGAAACAAAAAGGAAACGAAAAAAAATAATGAAAAGGAAGGAAAAATATAAACCTAATAATTGTTTATATTTGCTGTTTGAATGTAAAAATAAAATGATGTCTTATTTCATGCACACATTTATTTTCCTCTAATACCAATCAAGACCCAAAACTTTTGTTTTAAATAAAAATGAACTGAAAAATAAACCCAAGAAATTTTTAAGTTTGCTGTTTGAATGTAAAAATAAAATGATATTTTATTTCATCAACATACTTATTCTTCTTTATTACCTTAAAATGAAGGGCAAAACAAATTTTTTCTGTTTGCTGTTTTAATGTAAAAATAAAATGATTTCTTATTTCAACACACTTTTTTCTCTATTACCTTAAAATCAACAGCCTAAAAACTTTTCATGTTTGCTGCTTTTAATGTTAAAATAAAATGTTTTCTTAATACTTGTACATATTTTATGTCTGCTATTTATATGTAAATCAAATGCTTTCTTATTGAAACAAAAATAAAGGGCAACAAAAAATACAAACGAAAAATGCAATGGTGTCTCTGACAGAAAGCATTGTTGTCTCTTCCGAAGCCAATCCAAGAATGTCCTCGGGTTGGAGAAGCCCCGTTTTTATATGGAGTGGCCAATTCGTGAACTGGCGTGAACTGGCGTGAACGATGCGGAAACGATGAGGAATGATGAGGGAACTCGCGTGAACGTGTCGTGAACTTCTCGTGAACTACGTGTGCCAATTCGTGCCATCGCGTGAACGTCGCGTGAACGATGCGCGAACTGGAGTGAACTGGTCGTGAACAGTGCGGGAAAAACACCAGTGCGTGCCACAAAGGGGCACGCACTGGCGCGCATCAATGCGTGCCAGTGCGTGGCAAAAATGCGCGCAAGTGTCAGGCAGGCTTAAGTAATGGTTTGAAGATTAAATGGGGAAAGTCGTTAGGCAATATGTAAAGGAACAGAGGTTGTTGAGTGATTGAGAGTAGGGGATAGCTGTTTAATGAAAAGAGATTCTAGGGTAGGTAGAGAATAGCTATTGGGGGATTGGGCTAGAATTTTGAAATTAGAATAGTTAATTAATTGCTTGCATTGTTGAGCGTGATTACGTATGGAAGAAAATTCTTTTTTATTCAAAATACAACCTGTACGGTGACTGACTCCTCTATGAGAGTCAATGCAGATCCTCAAGAGACGGTTGGAACAACCAATATAGGTTCCTAAATTACATTTAGGACAATTGTATAAATAAACAATTGAGGACCGCATCAAATCTGGTAGAGTGTCTTGAATGTGAACATGCTGCCTATGGATAGTGGATTTTTTAATACAAACTTAAAATTAACATATGGATACAAATTAGAAAGATCTTTTTCAAGTTTACATTTAACATTTTTATAGTTATAAATAAATGGTAGAGACACATACATTTGCTTTTTTGGTACGTTTAGTACGGTGGCTTTCGGAGTAAAAACGTTATCTAAAAACTGTTTTGTAAATTTATCAAATACGTCACATGGATAACAGTTCCTAATAAAATACGATTTTAAAAATTTAATTTCCTCGTGGAATCTACCCCAATCTGAAGAAAGATTAAAAGCTCTATAAATTAATGTTTTACATGAGTTTACTTTAAATGAAATCGGACAGTGACTAAAAAAGTTTAACCCAAGTCCTGTAAAAGTTTGTTTTCTAAAAATGCCTTGGGCCCTACCTTTGCAAATATATTTATGTGCCACCTAGAAAAGTTGTTCATTGATCAGTGCCCTGTGTCCTTTAAACCCCTATTTTATAGACGTTATGTCGATGATACATTTGTTCTTTTTTAGAGATAGACACCATGCCACTTTGTTTTTAGAGTACATAAACTCATTTCATTCAAATATTAAGTTCACTTTGGACTCCGAACATAATGATCAACTTTCCTTTTTAGATATTAAGATTTTCACGTTGTAATGGTGCATTTAGTACTGGCATTTTTAGAAAACAAACTTTTACAGGACTTGGGTTAAACTTTTTTAGTCACTGTCCGATTTCATTTAAAGTAAACTCATATAAAACATTAATTTATAGAGCTTTTTAATCTTTCTTCAGATTGGGGTAGATTCCACGAGGAAATTAGATTTTTAAAATTGTATTTTATTAGGAACTGTTATCCATGTGACGTATTTGATAAATTTACAAAACAGTTTTTAGATAACGTTTTTACTCCGAAAGCCACCGTACTAAACGTACCAAAAAAGCAAATGTATGTGTCTCTACCATTTATCTTATAACTATAAAAATGTTAAATGTAAACTTGAAAAAGATCTTTCTAATTTGTATCCATATGTTAATTTTAAGTTTGTATTAAAAAATCCACTATCCATAGGCAGCATGTTCACATTCAAAGACACTCTACCAGATTTGATGCGGTCCTCAATTGTTTATTTATACAATTGTCCTAAATGTAATTTAGGAACCTATATTGGTTGTTCCAACCGTCTCTTGAGGATCTGCATTGACTCTCATAGAGGAGTCAGTCACCGTACAGGTTGTATTTTGAATAAAAAAGAATTTTCTTCCATACGTAATCACGCTCAACAATGCAAGCAATTAATTAACTATTCTAATTTCAAAATTCTAGCCCAATCCCCCAATAGCTATTCTCTACCTACCCTAGAATCTCTTTTCATTAAACAGCTATCCCCTACTCTCAATCACTCAACAACCTCTGTTCCTTTACATATTGCCTAACAACTTTCCCCACTTAATCTTCAAACCATTACTTACATGCTCTAACGTCTAAACCTCCCCATCCTTCCATGTCTCAGTCTTGGATTTTTTCCATACTAGGTGTGTTTCTTTCTTATCCAGAGTTTATTTTATTTTGTCTTTTTTTTTTCTTTTATTCCAGAGTATTTCTGTGTATTATTATTTTGATTCCCATATCTATGATGTTTTGTGAATTCTTCTTTAAAGTTTTCTGTGTATTTGTTCTGATTTCGATATTGCTCTTTTACTATATCATTCATTTAATGTTTTAACGTTTTAATCTTTAATTTTATTTATATGGTTTAATTTATAATTTTTTAGTATATTTCATCCACTTCATTTTTTAAGTATTTCGATGTATTTATTATAATTCTTGCCTTTTTAATAGAATTTCATTGACTAACGTAATATCTATTGACCTGTGTTTTACATTCACTTTTTTAGCTCCGATGATGGGAAATGTTGTTCCCGAAAGCTTAGCCAATAAACTGTCCAAATGCTGGAAGTATCTGCTTTCCTTCGCCTTTCTGCTAAACCTCAAGCTTTCTAGAAGCGAAAATGCCCATTATATATATATATAAATATATATATATATATATATATATATATATATATATATATATGTATATATGTGTGTGTGTGTATATATATATATATATATATACACACATATATATACATATATATATATATATAATATATACTGTATATATATATATATATATATATATATGTATATATATGTGTGTGTATATATATATATATATATATATAATCGCGACATACTTTTTCCCAATTTCTTTAATCCTTGCCATCCAACCAACGCCAGCTGAGGCTGTCTTACATCAAATCTTACCAGCAGTTCCCTTTCCCTTTAATGAATCAATATCGGGCCCGGGGCACGTAAATATACATTCCAGGACTTAAGACTTCATGGAAATGACTTTAGCTCTACCCAAATAAATCTCTTCGCTTCTCTTATTAAAGAAAACGTTGGCAGAGATAAAGAAAACGGAGGTTCATAAAGAAGTTGGCACTCGACTATGTACGTTCGATGGGTAATCGGGAAATTAGTTATAGTACTGACTTCTATGTTCAGCTTTCCGTTCCGCGTGCCAATACTGAGAAGAAGACTTGTGATCTGTTTTTTTTTTTCTTCTCTTTTTTTTTAGGCGTCTTTCGTCATACAGGGAAAAAAAATCTACTTAGCAATTCGTTGTCAGGCTGTAGATCCCTTTAGATATGGTGTCAATGTTTACCGTATGATTCTCTCTCTCTCTCTCTCTCTCTCTCTCTCTCTCTCTCTCTCTCTCTCTCTCTCTCTCTCAAGAAAAAAAAAAAATACTTAGCAATTCGTTGTCAGTCTATAGATCCCTTTAGATATTATGGTTTCAATGTTTACCGTATGACTATGTTTTCTCTCTCTCTCTCTCTCTCTCTCTCTCTCTCTCTCTCTCTCTCTCTCTCTCAAGAAAAAAAAAAATTTACTTAGCAATTCGTTGTCAGTCTGTAGATCCCTTTAGATATGGTTTCAATGTTTACCGTATGACTATGTTCTCTCTCTCTCTCTCTCTCTCTCTCTCTCTCTCTCTCTCTCTCTCTCAAGAAAAAAAAATTTTACTTAGCAATTCGTTGTCAGTCTGTAGATCCCTTTAGATATGGTTTCAATGTTTACCGTTATGACTATGTTCTCTCTCTCTCTCTCTCTCTCTCTCTCTCTCTCTCTCTCTCTCTCTCTCTCTCTCTCTCTCAAGAAAAAAAAATTTTACTTAGCAATTCGTTGTCAGTCTGTAGATCCCTTTAGATATGGTTTCAATGTTCACCGTATGACTATGTTCTCTCTCTCTCTCTCTCTCTCTCTCTCTCTCTCTCTCTCTCTCTCTCTCTCTCAAGAAAAAAAAATTTCACTTAGCAATTCGTTGTCAGTCTATAGATCCCTTTAGATATTATGGTTTCAATGTTTACCGTATGGACTATGTTTTCTCTCTCTCTCTCTCTCTCTCTCTCCTCTCTCTCTCTCTCTCTCTCTCTCTCTCTCCTCTCTCAAGAAAAAAATTTTTTACTTAGCAATTCGTTGTCAGTCTATAGATCCCTTTAGATATTATGGTTTCAATGTTTACCGTATGACTATGTTCTCTCTCTCTCTCTCTCTCCTCTCTCTCTCTCTCTCTCCTCTCTCTCTCTCTCTCAAGAAAAAAAAATTTTACTTAGCAATTCGTTGTCAGTCTGTAGATCCCTTTAGATATGGTTTCAATGTTTACCGTATGACTATGTTCTCTCTCTCTCTCTCTCTCTCTCTCTCTCTCTCTCTCTCTCTCTCTCTCTCTCAAGAAAAAAAAATTTACTTAGCAATTCGTTGTCAGTCTATAGATCCCTTTAGATATGGTTTCAATGTTTACCGTATGACTATTTTCTCTCTCTCTCTCTCTCTCTCTCTCTCTCTCTCTCTCTCTCATCTCTCTCTCTCTCTCGTCATGCAAGAAAAAAAATTCCACTTAGCAATTCGTTGTCAGTCTGTAGATCCCTTTAGATATGGTGTCAATGTTTACCGTATGACTATGTAGTCTCTCTCTCTCTCTCTCTCTCTCTCTCTCTCTCTCTCTCTCTCTCTCTCTCTACGATAACTCCATTAGAATAGATTATAACCACGACTGTCTTTCATGTGTTTCCCACCTAGATTTCATAAAGCTCTTAACTTCTCAATTTAGGAAATGTCTAAATTTGAAAAAGGGTACGTATACAGTAGAAATACACAGGCTATATTATACATACACATATACATATACGTATATATATATATATATATATATATATATATATATATATATTGTGTGTGTGTGTGTGTTTGTGTGTGAGTTTTAAGTATATCAATGCTAAACAGAATCAAACACATCCAACTTGGGTAAGATATTATTCATAAAACTTATGCAAAAATATTTTTTTGTGTGTGAGGACACCACGGCTGAAGGAAACTAGTTTTTCCGAAAGCAACGAAGCACTCTTATTATTATTATTATTATTATTATTATTATTATTATTATTATTATTATTATTATTATTATTATTATTATTATTATTATTACTAGCCAAGCTACAACCCTAGTTGGAAAAGCAAGATGCTATAAGCCCAAGGGCTCCAATAGAGAAAAATAGCCCAGTGAGGAAGGGAAATAAGGAAATAAATAAATGATGAGAATAAATTAACAATAAATCATTCTAAAAACAGTAACAACGTCAAAACAGATATGTCATATATAAACTATCAACAACGTCAAAAAGAGATATGTCATATATAAACTATTAAAAAGACTCATGTCAGCCTGGTCAACATAAAAACATTTGCTCCAACTTTGAACTTTTGAAGTTCTACTGATTCAACTACCTGATTAGGAAGATCATTCCACAACTTGGTAACAGCTGGAATAAAATTTCTAGAATACTGTGTAGCATTGAGCCTCATGATGGAGAAGGTCTGGCTATTAGAATTGACTTTCTGTAAATGACCTGTTCCTCTGAAGCTTCTTTTTATTTATCTTCATTGTTGATATTTTTGTTCATTTTTCGAATAAAGAATAAACAATTTAGACCCCTTTTTTCTTCCAAACTTTTACGGGATATCACTGCATACGCTTATCAAAAAAAAATCGTAATTTTAATCGGAAATTTTCCATAAAAATATGCTCTTTTCAGCTGTATTTCAGTAAAAATACAGTTAACCATATTTTACCTTATTTTTTTATTATCTTTACCTTTACCTACACATACACCGAATAGTCTGGCGTATTCTTTACAGATTCTCCTCTGTCCTCATACACCTGACAACAACTGAGATTGCCAAACAATTCTTCTTCATCCAAGGGGTTAACTACTGCAGTGTAATTGTTAAGTGGCTACTTTCCTCTTGGTAAGGGTAGAAGAGACTCTTTAGCTATGGTAAGCAGCTCTTCTAGGAGAAGGACATTCCAAAATCAAACCATTGTTCTCTAGTCATGGGTAGTGCCATAGCCTCTGTACCATGGTCCTTCCACTGTCTTGGATTAGAGTTCTCTTGCTTGAGGGTACACTCGGGCACACTAGTCTATCTAATTTGTCGTTTTCTTCTTTTGTTAAAGTTTTTATAGTTTATATTGAAGTATTTATTTAGATGTTGTTGCTGTTCTTAAAATA
>NC_090739.1:126835873-126895873 GCF_036898095.1 Palaemon carinicauda
ATAGATAAGAAATCTTATGCTATCCTCCAATCTAAAGGTCTGGTGGTGAAGAAAAATGTGCCTGAAAATATAAAATACTTTTAGTTAAAAAGAAAGAAAAATAAACCACACATTCCATAAAGAAGAATTTCTTAGGCAGTCATGCATGTTTCTGACAGTCATTTCTTGATTACAAATGAGAAAGAAATTATGTAAACAGTTTTGGAGTCCAGAATTATAGGCAAGAAATAGAATTAATTTACCATGCATAAAGTTACACGATCTAGATTCATCTGTAGCTGTCAATATCCTGAAATGATAACACCAAGCATCATATAAGACACATTCAAGTTGTTCAGGTATCCAAACTATAGTCTCAATTGTCTGTTAAACATATTTTAAAACGTAATAAAATCTAGGATTTCTTTATTGGTGAATACAGCTTATACTTACGAGCTATTATCCAGACCTTTAAGTATTTGACTTGTCCTACATTCAAAGAATTACTGTTGGGAGAACGAGTTGGTACGAAAGAGGACAGGTACAGTAATGTCCCAAGATACATTAGATTTGAAGAAAAAGTTAGCAGGCTATTGTCCTTAGAAACCACTTAGATATATTACTTAGAATGGAGGCGGGTAAAAGGTCATACATGGGAAAACGTTCACGTTAAGAAATATGAGGCATATAGAATGAAGGTCAGAGAAGTACTGTATAGGTGGAGTATGTCTGAGCAGTAGTAAAAATAAGTCTCATCCTTAATGGGTCAAGTTGATGATTCAAGTTTACTTTTATTCTATGGTAATATCTATAAATAGGCAATAACCTCCAAATGAGAATCAGGATTTAGCTCTCACCATAGCTAATTTGATACCATAAAATTCAAAATAATCAATATCTCTATGGCACAAGACTGAAATACATTAGATGATGTTCAAATGATTGTAGCAACTTAGAGTAACATTTATTAAGAAAACTACGGTACACAAATATAAATGCATGGGTAGTGCTATAGCCTCTGTACCATGGTCTTCCACTGTCTTGGGGTAGAGTTCTCTTGCTTGAGAGTACACTCGGGCACACTAGTTTCTCTTCTTATTTTGTTGAGGTTTTTATTGTTTTATAGGAAATATTTATTCTAATGTTGTTACTATTCTTAAAATATTTTATTTTTCCTTGTTTCCTTTCCTCACTGGGCTATTTTCCCTGTTGGGGCCCCTGGGGTTAAAGCATCCTGCTTCTCCAACTAGGGTTGTAGCTTAGCATTTGATAATAATAATAATAATAATAATAATAATAATAATAATAATAATAATAATAATAATAATAATAATAATAATGCACTAGCGTATATGGAAAGAGAAATGAATAAATAACAGCCGGACATAACATACTCATCATTTAATAAGCCTTTGTAGACATGTCGGGGAATCTATTCATCATACTCAATCCAAAGGCAACATCTAAAGCAAAATACAGATCTGAAAATAGAAATACCCAGTATATATAAATCGCAGAAATTGCATCAAAATAAAGTTCTACTTTTCTGAGAATCTGAAATAAAGACTATGTATCAGTCTATAATTAAGCCAAATTAAATCTATACTGCATGCATAGGAAAATTAATTGAGAAATATACATATAAAAAAAATGACGAACTACTTATAACAATCTAGATTTTAAAGGGAAGAGACCTACATATACAGAAGTGCTGTATGTAACATTAAAATGTATTAAATAATAGGATACACATTTTGAGGCACAAGAAGAGGAACAGAGATAAAATCCCTCAAAAAGTAAACCGTATGACAATGGCTTTTTAAAATCACTGAAAACCCAGTACACAAAGAGGCTAGGTGAATCTGGAACTGACAGAATACTGGGAGCTTTTGCTCAGTTGCATGGCAAACAGGTTTATTAACAGTTAGTCCCCAAAAGCCAGAATCCTTTCTGCTATTAGAGGATGTAAAGGCCATTCTGCTCCTGCTACTTCTACCTGGCAACTGAGGGGGTCGGCTAGAATATTCCTCTTGCCTGGAATGAACATTGTTGACATCTCTACTGCATTGTTGCATGCCCAAGTTTGCGTCTGCTTTGCCAATTCGAAAAGAGACCGTGAAGTAGTGCTTACTTGCTTGTTGATGTAAGCCACCATGCTAGTGTTCTCACTCGTCGCAGTAAAAATAAAGCTTTTCTCACACAAACATTTTTAAATTTAGGCATCTGTAATATTACGACTAATGATCTTTAAACCCATAAATAACAGTGCTGTGTATGAATTTTAAGATGTTTCGTTAAACACTAAATGGGATGGCACCAAAATTAAAGGTTTAAATGTTTAAAGGTAGCTCATGAATGGCAGAGGTAAGGGACAGTGGCATTGCCCAAGCAATTAGGACAGTGCCCTAGAGGCTGACCATATATCATATGATCAGCGCCCGAGCCTTCTCTCCATGCAAGCTAGGACCAGGGAGGGTCAGGCAGTGGCTGCTGTTGACTCAGCAGATAAACCTAAAGGCTCCCCCAAACCCCCCAACCTTAGCTCACAAGGATGGTAAGATTGCAGACACTAATGGCACTAACGATTTTGAGCGGGAAGATACCCTAACCCACAGGAAACATAATTTTGCCTTAGTCACAGCTATTTGTACAGATGAAATGGCAAGAAACTTGGGTCATCTGGGATACATACTGATATAACCTAAAATGGCGGGTCCCCACATGACTAGGGGAGATTCTCCTACTTACACCACGCGAACTAACTTGATCAATAGCCCCATGAATCGTGCAAATCTTTATCACTTAAGGCAAATATATTTCCTCATATGACTTGCACAGCTACTGTGTAGTTCTACTCGAGGATGGTCACTATCATAATAGCGGAAGTTTTTTATGAGTCATGCTTAACCATTTATATATATATATATATATATATATATATATATATATATATTTATATATATATATATATATATATATATATATATATATATATATATATATATATATATATATATATATATATATATATATATGCTGCTTCCTCCGATGCCTTAGATGACCGCGGGGGTAGCAGCAGTAAGGGATTCAGCATTATGAAGCTTCATCTGTGGTGGATAATGTGGTAGGGTGGGCTGTGGCACCCTTGCAGTACCAGCTGAACTCGGTTGAGTCCCTTGTTAGGCTGGGAGGAACGTAGAGAGTAGAGGTCCCCTTTTTTGTTTTGTTTTATTTGTTGATGTCGGCTACCCCCCAAAATTGGGGGAACTGTCTTGGTGTATATATATATATATATATATATATATATATATATATATATATATATATATATATATATATATATATATATATATATATATATATATATATATATATATATATATATATATTCTTAAGTAAAAAATAATTTGGTAAACAGGACTACTCTAGGTTAAATTCTGTAAGGGGATAATGTGATATAGGTTGAGTTCTGAGGGTGTATGAATAATGACAACCAAGCCTCACTACTCCCTGATTTTCAAAGCTATCGCAAGTTTGTATTAATTGAAAACCGGGGTAAGGACTCTTCGTCCTATGTTGCGTTAAGGAGTAACGTGAGGTTCCTTACAGATTTTTACAGACGTTTTCCTGGAAGAGGCCCTAGGGGGCCTGTGGCTCCAGTATGGTAGCCAGGACACTATGTGGGTGGCGGTGGCACGTGGTGTTTATCTGAGCTTTATAATTGAATTTTTGATCCTGTGTTTTCCAAAATTTATCAAGTCTTGACTCAAACTGTGTCACTGTCTCTGAGTGTACCACCTCGTCCGGCAAATTGTCAATGTTAATAATGGGGTATTATTATGGTTAAGGGCAGGAAAAACTATTATTAAATAAAAATTATTACAGTGGTAGGATATTTGTCTGTTAATCGAGAAAATTGAGAAATACACCAAAGTAATATTTTCAAATCGAGAAGTATAAACAAATTGAAACAAACGCCTGCTTACAGAATGACAATTGCGAGATGGAGCAGAGGTACAAAGCTGGAATATATTTCGTTAAAAAGTTTGACATTTTTTACATATGCTGAGGCTTACGAACACCTGTTATCTTACATTTTATTAAAATGAAATGAAAAAGACTATTAAGGTCTGTTGCTAAACCCTGAAAATTAATATGCATGCATAATATTGGCCCTTGCGCTTTCCCGCAACAATGGGTGTCTTAAAGAAACAATGGGGATATCATTAAACGTAACAAAAATTGAAATTTTAATGATAAAAACATTAAATTATTAACATTTAGCAGAAAAAAATAATATTCATGGTTCTTTGTCAACTTTCAATGTTACATGATTGCACCAAAATTTCTAGATATATGCCCTTGCGCTTTTCTGCAACAATGGGTGTATTAAAGAAGTAATAGGAATATCATTAAACGTAACAAGATTTGAAATTTTATTTATATAAACGTAAATTTATTACAATTTGGCAGAAAAAAAAATGTACATGATTCTATATCAACTTACAATGTTACAAGACTGCGCCAAAATTTCTGGACAGCGCAAGTTTTCTATTATAGACAATAGATGTCGTTGGTGCAGATGTAAACAAAAGACTTTGACAACAAAGTGACTCACCTGATCGCTATAGTGAAAATCCGTATATTCTTAATTCCCAAACCTCTTCGTGCATATTTCCTATGGATGGACATGTGAATATAGATCGTGAAGAACGAGTGACTTCGTTGGAGGATGGAGCTCCTAAGGGAAGGAAGAAAAGAAAGTCTCAAAATCCAGAAGGAAGTCAGGCTTCACGTCTGCCCACCAATCCTATTGGCATTAATCCTGAAGCAGAGGTAAATTGTGACGTGGTAATTTATTTACATTTTAGTTATTAACTTTATTCAGAGATAAACTAATTTTTATGTTCATATACGTCCTACAAATATGCTTCCGGTAGGCTAGCCCTAAATCGAGTTTTCCATATAAATTTTAGTTATGGACGGAAAAATTATAGAATAGTGCAATAAACGGTATGTAGAAAATAAGACTGCTTTTCAATGTATATTGTGATGTTTTGAACGTTTTTGATAATGATTGCTGATGGAAATTCATAGTTTTATAATTATGATAGGTCAGTTCAGTTGCTGGGCGGAGGGATTTTCCTTTTAGTTATTAACTTCATTTAGAGGTAAACTTATTTTTTCATGTTCATATACTTCCTCCAGATATGCTTCCGGTAGGCTAGCATGAAATCCGAACAGGCAAAATCACGGTAATAGTATAGAACACCACGCTCTCCATTTACTCCAATATAATGTAATCCTGCAGTTCTCACCTTCTTGCACAGTAATTAGGGGGTTATTTAAATTCTGGGAAAGCAATAATTAGCAAGATATGTTGAAGAGGGGGGAAGGGGTTTTAAAAAGAAAATAGCTCGGTTTCCTCACTAAATGACTTGGAACTTGCATGTCAACATCGTCAACCAAACAGAATTCGTGATGCCAGCGTACATAAACAGAAGTTCGTGAGGCCAGCGTACATTTGATTTACTGTATATTCAAAATATACTTAATTAAAAATGGATTAATTACTCAAAAGTGTCCTTAAAATATGCAATTTACAAATAGTGACACTTTTGAGTAATCACAATTCTTGATTAAGTATATTTTGAATATACAGTATATCAAATGTACGCTGGCATCACGAACTTCTGTTTATGTACGCTGGCATCACGATCTGTTTAGTTGACTATGTTGACGTCAGTTCCATGTCGTTTAGTGAGGAAACAGAGCTATTTTCTTTTTATAATCCCTTCTCCCCTCTTCAACATATCTTGCTAATTATTGCTTTCCCAGAATTTAAATAACCCCCTAATTACTGTGAAAGAAGGTGATAACTGCAGGATTACATTATATTGGAGTAAATGGAGAGCGTGGTGTTCTATACTATTACCAAAATCACTTGCCATGCAAACGTTAATTAAGGGTGGTAAAATTATAGACCAGTGCAATAAACGGTGTGTAGGAAACTAGTCTGTTTTTCAATGTATATTGTGATGTTTTGAACGTTTTTGATAATGATTGCTGATGGAAATTCATAGTTTTTTAATTATGATGGGGTTGGTTCAGTTCAGTTGCTGGGCTTAGGGATTTGCCTTTTAGTTATTTACATTTTAGTTATTAACTTATATTTTTTTATGTTCATATACTCCCAAATATGCTTCCGGTAGGCAAGCACGAAATCCGAACAGGCAAAATCACTTGCCATGCAAACATTAGTTATGGATGATATAATTATAGAACAGTGCAATAAATGGTTTGTAGAAAATAAGACTGCTTTTCAGTGTATACTGTGATGTTTTGAACGTTTTTAATGATGATTGCCGATGGAAATTCATAGTGTTTTAATTATGATGGGTCAGTTCAGTTTAGTTGCTGGGCGGAGGGATTTGCCTTTCCATTGCACCTCATTAGTTTTCATCTTTAATCTAGTGCTTTTATTTTCTTCTCCCTTTTTTTCCACATCTGATGTGTATATTTTCTTTATTTCCATTCTTTCTTCCTTAAATAAAACATTTCCTATTATCTTCTTTTTTCCCTCTTCATATGGTTGCTGTAATTCTTTTATTTTTCTTCTCTCTTCTCTGTGGTCTTGACAGGAAAGTAAGAAATGGGCGAGGTCTTCTATCTCTGCTCCACATAGCTTACATTCTACATTTCTTTCTATATCATGACTTTCAAAACCACCATTTTCTTTTATCTCTGCCTTCCATTTGTACCTAGTAATTTTATACAATAGCTCCACCAGCAAGGTATCAAATTTAAGTATTTTCACTAGAAAGAGTGAAGTCCAAGGTTTCGTTCGGTATATAGGCCTAAATCTAAGCGGCGCTAGGTCAAGAAGTGGTTTGAAAATCAAAATTGGATTTGACCCACCTGGAAAAAATGAAGTCCTTCGGCTTCATAACACTCTCAAATTCATCTTCAGACTGAGCTCTCGTTTGTTCGTTTGTACATTAAAATCAGATTATGTCATTATTACAACATCGATTCTATGCTACATAGCAAGACGTCGCCCAAACGTCATAGTTTTTAACCAATGATGATTATCCACATTCTAATAAGGACTAGCATTTTAACAAAACTAAAATCACGTGACTTTAATACCCAGTCAGGTGACAGTTTTACTTGGAAATAGAACACTTTTCACACAATTTCCACTGCTAATTTTTCAGTCTTTTGAGAGCTATGGAGGTGTGTGAACCTTCAACTTGTGGTGCGGTTTCTCATTTACCATCCAATTTGACATCAATTTCTGTGGATTTTCTCCCAAGTTCTTGTCTCAATTGTTATTTAAATTATAAATATTTTTTTTTCAATATTAAACTTACCCGATAATCATGTAGCTGTCAACTCCGTTGCCCGACAGAATTCTATGGAGGGATACGCCAGCTATCACAATACTAGAAGGGGGTGTACTTACCAGCGCCACCTGTGGCCAGGTACTCAAGTACTTCTTGTTGACACCTCCTCAATTATTCCTCTGTCGTGCTTCCGGCAAGACGTTCTGGGATACGCTTATGATATTCGAGTATTTTCACGGCTAATTGGTGAAGTATTCTCTCAGATTTCGGCTGTCGCTTTACTGGAAACCTTCTTATATTAGCTAGATAGCTTTTATATAGTCCTGATTAACGGTTAACGATCTTTTGCTTGATTTTGGAAACCCCTTTGGCTAACTCTTTGGATTCAAGATGTCTGACATTTCGCAAGCCCCCTCCCATAGACGATGTAGGTCTTGCAATAGGCGTATTCCGAAGGCCTCGGTAGATCCTCACACCGCTTGTTCTGACTGTAGGGACAGGCCCTGTCAGTTAGAAAATCGATGTGAGGAATGCGCCGGACTTTCGGAACTGGAATTTGTCCGTCTTTTGAAATATTCAACTTAGTTAGAGAGAGGTAGAGTTAGGAGGAGTTCTTCTCACTCTTCACTTTTTTCCTCACCTCATGATCCCCTACCTTTTCCTACCCCTGTAGTGGCTACCCCCGAACCTACTGTTTGCCCTCCGCCTGATATGTCTGTTGTTTTGCGTGCTATTCAGGCCTTAGGCGATAAAGTAGAGTCAGTGGTAAGTGATCATAAGTCTCTGATGGCCGAAGTCAAGGAACTTAAGGTCAAGAGTGCAGTGGGTGGAATTAGTGCCAGTGCTGTGACGAGTGCTAGTGTCAGTGCAGTGCCAAGTGCTAGTGTCAGTGCCAGTGTGGTGCGTGAGGATACTTCTGTGCGAGCCAGTCGTCCTCCCAGTCCGGGACCTCTTGCAAGCTCCCAAGCCCAGGGGAGAAGCAATGTCGAAGGGCATAAGGGTTCGGCAGGCCTTGTTAGGCGCACAGAAGTATCCTCGGTGGTTGCGGGCGTGTCTTCCAAAGACCGTCACTCCCACCTGCAGACGATTGAGCCCGTCTTTTTCTCGTCCGCTGATCAACTGTCAGGGAAGAAACGTTGGTCTCAGGTCTCGAGACCACTTAAACGCAGAGTCCAGTCCGCGAGTGCTCAGCCAGGTTGCAGTCATTGGCTCAGCTCTGACTCGCCGCAGTCATCTGTCGACTGCACTCCGCCCAAGAGGAGTAAGGTTCTGCCACAACAGAGCTCGACTGTTAAGGCTTTACCTCAGCCTACTGTAGTTTCTGCCGACCCCAAGTGGACTCTTCTTCAGTCCATGCAAGCACAGCTTTCGGACTTGATGCGTGAGTGTCGGGCTGAGAGTGTTGCGCCTCCGCCTCCGCCTACACTCCCTCCGCCTGCGCTCGCTCCGCCTGCGCTCGCTCCGCCTGATCGCAGTACCACCTGCCAGGCGTACGATGTTGAGCCTTGTTCTGAGTTTGCTGTTCCCAGTGGTGTTCAGCCTCCGCCTTCTTTAAGGCAACCTTTACAATGGGATCAGGAGGATTATACCTCTCTTCCTCCGCCTCCACTTGCTGCTCCACCAGTGGTGCAACACTCGGTTGAGGTACAACAACCTCTCCCGTCCATGAGTCAGTCTCCTCAGCTCTCGCTGCAGCGAGCTCAACCCTCCACAAGGCAAGCACCACTACACCTTAGCCTTGCACCTCAGGAGCCTCAGCTTGCGAGACATTTACCTTGTTCTGCGCAGCCTCTACCTCATCGCGCTCCGCTCACACCACAGGAACAGGAACTTGCTACTCCGCTTCCGCCAACAGCTCAGCAAGCGCAACCCTTGGGTTCAACCAGGAGTCAGCCTCCTCCACCCATGCGCCTTCCTTCTGCTTCGTCTTTTATTCAGCCTTTGCAGTCTGAGCCTCAGGTTTTCCCTCAACAGTTACTTGAAGAGGAAACCACTAATATTGTTCCTACTCGTTCTGACTCTGCTGTTCAGCATTCTTGTCCGATCTCTTCGCTACACTCTGGTGATGAGGCGTCTGATGATGAGGAGGCACACCTGGATCCCTCGTCAGACGTGGATGAATCCAAGCCTTCTCCACAGTCTATTGACTTTCGTAAGGTCTTGGCTCTGCTTAGGGAGGTTTACCCAGACCATTTTGTCTCTGCTATTCCCCGCTCTCCGCCATCCGAGTTTTCGCTGGGCATACAACAAGCTAAGTCAACCTATACTAAGCTAGTCCTAGCAAGGTCCTCTAAGAGAGCGTTAAGGATCTTAGGGGAGTGGCTGCAGACTAAGCAACACCTTGGCAAAACTTCTTTCATGTTCCCTCCGACTAAGCTCACTTCGAAAGCGAGCGTTTGGTATGCCACAGGAGAAGCACCAGGCTTGGGAGTACCTGCCTCTGCCCAGGCTGACTTCTCAAGTCTGGTAGACTCGCCTCGGAGAACTGCAATGAGGCGCTCTAAGGTTTGCTGGACCTTCTCAGACCTTGATCACTTACTGAAGGGAGTATTTAGAGCATTTGAGATGTTCAACTTTCTAGACTGGTGCCTGGGGGCCCTCAGCAAGAAGACCTCTCCTGCGGACAAGGATTCTGCCATGCTATTAATGTCCTGCATGGATAAGGCCATTAGGGATGGATCTGGTGAGCTTGCGTCGATGTTTGTATCAGGGGTTTTGAAGAAAAGGGAACAGCTGTGTACCTTCCTTTCCTCCAGCATTACACCTTGTCAAAGGTCACAACTCCTTTTTGCTCCGCTCTCGAAGTTCCTCTTCCCCGAAGAGCTGGTTAAGGACTTGTCTGCTGCCCTGATACAAAAGGACACACACGATCTTGTAGCCTCATCGGCCCGTAAGTCTAAGGTTGCTACCTCAGTCCCCAAGACTTATCGCTCCCCAGTGGCTGATACCCCTGCTACGAGGTTCATACCGCCCTTTCGTGGTAGAGCCCCCAGCCGAGGAAGCTCCCGTCCAGACTCTTACAGGAGCAAGTCTAGGAAAGGCTCCAAGACATTTAAAGGAAAAAACTGACTCTCCGCATCTCCAGACAGCAGTAGGAGCCAGACTCAAGATCTTCTGGCGAGCCTGGGAGAAGAGAGGTGCAGACGCCCAGTCTGTCAGTTGGCTGAGGGACGGTTACAGGATTCCATTCTGCCTCAAACCACCTCTGACCACATCTCCCATCAACCTCTCTCCCAACTACAAAGAAGAGGACAAGAGGCTAGCATTGCACCAGGAGGTGTCACTACTTGTGCAGAAGAAGGCAGTGGTTATAGTCCGGGACCATCAATCCCCGGGCTTCTACAACCGTCTCTTTCTTGTGGCCAAGAAGACAGGAGGTTGGAGACCGGTGCTGGACGTCAGCGCGCTCAACGCGTATGTCACCAAGCAGACGTTCACGATGGAGACGACGAAGTCGGTCCTAGCAGCGGTCAGACAGGAGGACTGGATGGTCTCGTTGGACTTGAAAGATGCCTACTTTCACGTTCCTATTCATCCAGACTCCCAACCTTTCCTGAGATTCGTTTTTGGAAAGGTTGTCTACCAATTCCAAGCCCTGTGTTTTGGCCTAAGCACAGCTCCTATGGTGTTCACTCATCTGATGAGGAATATAGCAAAATTCCTACACTTATCGGACATCAGAGCCTCCCTCTACTTA
Source organism: Palaemon carinicauda (assembly GCF_036898095.1). Classification (NCBI taxonomy): domain Eukaryota; kingdom Metazoa; phylum Arthropoda; class Malacostraca; order Decapoda; family Palaemonidae; genus Palaemon; species Palaemon carinicauda. Next base: position 126,846,896 of record NC_090739.1, read on the forward strand.
GACGACTGGCTGTTGAGAGCCTCCACGAGTCGTCGCTGTCTGGAGAATCTCAACTGGACTTTGGACTTAATCAGACAACTGGGTCTGTTAGTCAACATAGAAAAGTCTCAGCTCATTCCCTCCCAATCCATTGTGTACCTGGGAATGGAGATTCGGAGTCAGGATTTTCGGGCTTTTCCATCGGCCCCCAGGATAAGCCAAGCCCTAGAATGCATCATGAGCATGCTGAAGAGGAGCAGTTGCTCGGTGAGACAGTGGATGAGTCTCACAGGGACCCTTTCATCACTGGCCCTGTTCGTCGAGCTAGGGAGACTCCACCTCCGCCCTCTTCAATTCCATCTTGCAGCTCATTGGGACAAGGGTTCGACTCTCGAAGCAGTCTCTATCCCAATCACCCAAGAGATGAAGACCACTCTCCTGTGGTGGAAGAACAATCTCCTTCTCAGGGAGGGCCTATCGTTGGCTATTCAGACCCCCAATCTTCATCTCTTCTCAGATGCATCGGACTCGGGCTGGGGTGCGACCTTGAACGGACGGGAATGCTCGGGAACGTGGAACGAGGAACAGGGATTGCTCCACATCAACTGCAAGGAGCTACTAGCAGTTCATTTAGCCCTGCTGAACTTCAAGTCCCTCCTGCTAGGCAAAGTGGTGGAGGTGAACTCAGACAACACCACAGCCTTGGCTTACATCTCCAAGCAAGGAGGGACCCATTCGAGGAGCCTATTCGAGATCGCAAGGGACCTCCTCATTTGGTCAAGAGGTCTAAACCTCACTCTGGTCACGAGGTTCATTCAGGGCAATATGAACGTCTCAGCAGATCGCCTAAGCAGAAGGAATCAGGTCATTCCCACGGAATGGACCCTCCACAAGAGTGTGTGCAACAGACTTTGGACCTTGTGGGGTCAACCTACCATAGATCTGTTTGCCACCTCCATAACCAAGAGACTTCCGCTGTACTGTTCCCCTGTTCCAGACCCTGCAGCAGTTCATGTGGATGCTTTTCTACTGAACTGGTCCCATCTCGACCTTTACGCATTCCCACCGTTCAAGATAATAAACAAAGTTCTGCAGAAATTCATCTCGCACGAAGGGACACGGCTGACGCTGGTTGCTCCCCTTTGGCCTGCAAGAGAATGGTTCACAGAGGTACTTCAATGGCTAGTCGACATCCCCAGGACTCTACCTCTAAGAGTGGACCTTCTACGTCAACCTCACGTAGACAGGTTGCACCCAAACCTCCACGCTCTTCGGCTGACTGCCTTCAGACTGTCGAAAGATTCGCTAGAGCTAGAGGCTTTTCGAAGGAGGCAGCCAGTGCGATTGCCAGAGCAAGAAGAGTTTCCACTCGTAGAGTCTACCAATCTAAGTGGGAAGTCTTCCGAAGCTGGTGTAGAGTCAATTCAATATCCTCTACCAATACCTCTGTGACCCAAATAGCTGACTTCCTTCTACATCTTAGGAATGAGAGATCCCTTTCAGCCCCTACGATTAAAGGGTATAGGAGTATGTTGGCTTCAGTTCTCCGCCACAGAGGTTTGGACCTTTCTTGCAACAAGGACCTTCAAGACATTCTTAAGTCTTTTGAGACGTCTAAAGAGCGTCGTCTATCCACTCCAGGCTGGAACCTAGACGTAGTCTTAAGGTTCCTTATGTCATCTAGGTTCGAACCTCTCCAGTCAGCTTCCTTCAAGGACCTTACCCTCAAGACTCTTTTTCTCGTCTGCCTTGCAACAGCTAAGAGAGTCAGTGAGGTTCATGCCTTCAGCAAGAACATTGGTTTCACGACCGAATCTGCAACATGTTCTTTTCAGCTCGGATTCCTAGCAAAGAACGAACTTCCTTCACGTCCTTGGCCTAGATCGTTTGATATACCTAGCCTCTCCAACATGGTAGGTAACGAACTAGAGAGAGTTCTTTGCCCTGTCAGAGCTCTCAAATATTATCTTAAGAGGTCTAAACCTATTCGAGGACAGTCAGAAGCCTTATGGTGTGCCATCAAGAAACCTTCGAGGCCCATGTCCAAGAACGGGGTTTCGTATTATATAAGGCTTCTGATTAGAGAAGCCCATTCTCACTTAAAGGAGGAAGACCTTGCATTGCTGAAGGTAAGGACCCACGAAGTAAGAGCCGTAGCTACTTCGATGGCCTTTAATAAAAACCGTTCTCTGCAGAGCATAATGGATGCAACCTATTGGAGGAGCAAGTCAGTGTTTGCATCATTTTATCTTAAAGATGTCCAGTCTCTTTACGAGAACTGCTACACCCTGGGACCATTCGTAGCAGCGAGTGCAGTAGTAGGTGAGGGCTCAGCCACTACATTCCCTTAATCCCATAACCTTTTTTAACCTTTCTCTTGAATGCTTTTATTGTTGTTTTTATGGTTGTTACGGTAGGCTAAGAAGCCTTCCGCATCCTTTTGATTTGGCGGGTGGTCTATTCATTCTTGAGAAGCGCCTGGGTTAGAGGTTTTGTAGAGGTCCTTTAGTAGGGGTTGCAACCCTATATACTTTAGCACCTTTGGGTTGATTCAGCCTCCAAGAGGAACGCTGCGCTCAGTAAGGAAGACGAACTTAAAAAAGAGGCAGAGTAACGGTTCAATTCGACTTCCTTACCAGGTACTTATTATTTCATTGTTATTTGAGATAACTGTTATATGAAATATGGGATACTTAGCTATCCTTTAATCTTGTACACTGGTTTTCACCCACCTCCCTGGGTGTGAATCAGCTACATGATTATCGGGTAAGTTTAATATTGAAAAATGTTATTTTTATTAATAAAATAAATTTTTGAATATACTTACCCGATAATCATGATTTAATCGACCCTCCCTTCCTCCCCATAGAGAACCAGTGGACCGAGGAATAATTGAGGAGGTGTCAACAAGAAGTACTTGAGTACCTGGCCACAGGTGGCGCTGGTAAGTACACCCCCTTCTAGTATTGTGATAGCTGGCGTATCCCTTCATAGAATTCTGTCGGGCAACGGAGTTGACAGCTACATGATTATCGGGTAAGTATATTCAAAAATTTATTTTATTAATAAAAATAACATTTTTATGAATACTGTAGTACTTACCTGGCAGTTATATATAGCTGAGTCCTCCAACTGCGGCAGAATTTAATCGAAAATCGCGGCAACTGCCTTGTGGTGGTTGTGTGGTTAGATGGTTAACAACCCTTACAGGGTGGTACTTGGAATCATTCCCGTTTTCTGTTCCTCAGATTATCTCTGCCGGCCGGATCGATAACATCGTTGGTCCGCCATTTAGAGTTTTTTCGGATCGCCTTTTTGGACTTCGTTTTTGGTGAAGTACACTGTGTTGGGATTTGGCAATCGTGTTTGTTTTTTGTCTTTTTTCCTTTCTTATCATGAGTGAAAAAATTCATTATCGTATTTGTGCGAATGATATTTGCAAGGCGAGGTTGCCGAAAGTGTCGGTTGACCCTCGCACTATCTGTATGGGTTGCCGGGGGTTTGAATGTGCTTTAGATAATAAGTGCAAGGAATGCGAGGTTTTAAGTGATGATAATTGGTTAGCTATGAAGCGCTATGTGCGCAAACTTGAGATTGATAGAGTTAGAAGAGCTAAATCAAAGTCAAAGTCTGCTAGTGAGCCTAGCTTAGATTTATCTATTGACCCTTTGCTTGTAACCTCTTTGGAAGTTATTCCTTCCCCGAATGTAGTAACTCCTGCCCCTTCTACAGGATCTGTGCCTACGGATGACCCTGGGTATGCTAAATTAGCTGCTGAATTAGAGGCCATTAAAGCACAATTGGAGGCCTTTAAAGGTAAGGGTGTAAGTGAAATTAGTGCTTGTGAAAGTGCAGTGGAGGTGGCGACTGATCGAATCTGTCATACCCCTAGGTCTAGACCTCTACCAAGCTCCCAGGACCAAGGGAGAAGGTACGTCGAAAGCCGAAAGGGGGTGAGAGGTGCTTATCCTCGGTCAGTCGTCGCTTCAGACAGTCTTGTTGCGATCTCCCAGGCTGCTCTTGACCGCCGTAGGAAAGGCGTGTCGGATACGTTTGTGTCTTCGCCTGATCGTTCTCCCAGACGTAATTGGCGTTACGAATCAAGGCCAATGAAGAGAGGGTGGACCGGGATATGCAGTCTCGCTCTCCCTCTCCCGGTTTGAGTAGCCGAGATCCTGATCCTTCGGAAGACGATTTCGAAACAGAGAGTCCTTAGCCCAGTTAATCCTGCTAGACTCCCTACTTCTTCTGCCAGCGCTCCCAGTCAAGCCGTACGACAACTGACGTCTTCGGCACCGCGAGAGCCAGCGGAGGTTGCTAAAGCTTTCGTGGTTGTTATGCAGGAACAACTTTCATCGTTAGTTCAAGCTTTCAGCCACCCTTCTCAGTCCGTCAGACGTAAGGACGTCTCTTTGCCTGTTAAGAGATCTTCTTCTAAGAGAGATCTTAGTATCTCTCCCAAGAAACCTCTGTGCACTTCGTCGGCCGTACGACAACGCACACCCTCTTCATCGTCACGCTGCCAGGAATTTCCTTACCCCCTCTCCCGGCGCCAGGACGATACTGTCTCGTTCTCGGCGCCGTGACGATTCCGTTTCTCTTTCGAAACGCCAGGACATTACTGCCTCATTTCTTAGGAAACAGGACGAATGCAGTCTGCATTTTCAAGGCGAAGGCAGCCTGCATCTTCAGGACGATTCCGTTTCTCGTCATCGTGACGATACTGCTTCTCGTCATCGTGACGATACCGCTTCTCGTCATCGTGACGATACCGCTTCTCGTCATCGTGACGATACTGCTTCTCGCCGACTGGATGTTAGCGGCGCTCGGCGCCAGGATTCAAACAGCTCTCGGTGCCAGACTGCTGGCAGCCCAACTCTTCAGGATGTTATCCTTGAGTAAGACCTCGAAGATATTTCAAAAGAGGAAGAAAAACCTGCCGACTCTTCTAGTGATTATAAGGTTCTTTCTCGCTCTCTTTTGGAACTTTATGGGGAGGAATTTCAACCTTCGGCCCCTTGTTCTCCTCAGTCTCAATTTACCAGGAAGAAAGCTACTAAGTCTTCGGCCTTCATCAAAATGAAACTTTCAATTTCGGCCAGGAAAGCTCTCGCTAAGGTGGATGATTGGATGAAGGAACGGAGACAAGCTGTCAAGACCACCTTTTCTTTTCCACCGTCTCGGCTCGCTTCCAAGGCCGGTATGTGGTATGAGACAGGGGAACAACCTTTGGGGTTAGGAGTGCCTGCCTCCTCCCAAGGTGACTTCTCGGCTCTTGTGGACTCGGCAAGAAGGCATGCTTTAAACTCTGCCAAGGTGATGTGGTCCATGTCGGAGCTTGATCACCTCGTCAAGGGAATTTTCAGGGTTTTCGAGGTTTTCAGCTTCCTGGACTGGTCTCTCGGGACTCTGGCCAGGAAGTCTGAACTCCTGGAGGACACGAAGGACCTGACGAGTATCATGTCCTGCATGGACAAAGCTCTAAGGGATGGAGCTAATGAATTGGCTTCCCTTTTCTCAGCAGGGGTCTTAAAGAAGAGGGCCCTTTTGTGCTCCTTCACCTCTAGATTTGTGACTGTTGCCCAGAAGTCGGAGCTGCTTTACGCCCCTTTTTCACGTCATCTTTTTCCTGAAGCTCTGGTCAGAGATATCTCCCTTTCTCTGGCTCAGAAGGCTACTCAGGACCTTTTGTCTCGGTCGGCTAGAAAGACCTTACCTGTAGCTCCTGCTCCTCTGAAGAAGGAAGAGAAGAATTTTCAACAGCCCTTTCGGGGCAGGATCTCCTCAAGGACCAACAGGGGTGCGTTTAGGCCCCGGTCCAAAAAATGAGATGGAAGTCCTCCAGACACCAGTAGGGGCAAGACTGTCTCGTTTTTGGCAGTCTTGGAAAAGGAGAAGGGCAGACACCTGGTCCCTCTCAGTCGTCAAAGAAGGTTACAAGATCCCCTTTTTAAAGAAACCACCTCTCTCAGACACTCCCCTAGCCTTAGTGGCTCAGTACACCGACGCGGGGAAACGAGAGGCTCTTCTGGAGCTAGTCGACCAGATGTTGGTCAAGGGAGCAATAGAGCCGGTTCAAGACCTCGCCTCCCCAGGCTTTTACAATCGCCAGTTTCTGGTTCCCAAGAACTCGGGTTGATGGAGACCAGTCCTAGATGTCAGCTCTCTGAACGCCTTCGTGGAGAAAACAAAGTTCTCCATGGAGACGACTCAGTCAGTGCTGGCTGCAGTTCGTCCAGGAGACTGGATGGTTTCTCTCGACCTGCAGGACGCTTATTTTCACGTCCCCATTCATCCGTCTTTGAGGAGATATCTGAGGTTTGTGTTCCAGGGCAAGTGCTTCCAATTCAGGCACTTTGGTTCGGTCTCAGCACAGCTCCCCAAGTTTTCACCAGACTAATGGCGAATGTGGCAGGCTGGTTACACCAGGAGGGGATAAGGGTCTCCTTCTATCTAGACGACTGGCTGATCTGGTCACAGTCGAAAGAGAAATGTCTGGAGGACCTAATGAAGACTTATACGATGACTCAGGACCTGGGACTCATCGTCAACTGGGGGAAGTCTCGGACCGAGCCGAATCAGACTATTCTCTATTTGGGGATAGTTCTGAATTCAGTTCTTTTTCAGGCTTCTCCCTCCCAGGAGAGGCAGACCAGGTGCCTGGACAAAGTCAAAGACTTTTTGAGGAAGCAGGAATGCTCAGCGAAGGAGTGGATGAGTCTGCTGGGAACTCTATCCTCCCTGGAGCAGTTTGTCCCGTTGGGGAGACTGCACCTAAGGCCTCTGGAACACTTCCTCGCAAAGGTTTGGAACAGAAAGATCCAGGAGGACACTTTTTCTTTTCCCATTCCGACAAAGATCAAGGATCTTTTGATGTGGTGGCTGGACCCAGCTCTGTTGGGAAAAGGGATCTCCTTGTTCAAGAAGAACCCCGACCTAGTGTTATTCTCAGACACGTCCGAGTCAGGCTGGGGAGCAACACTAGGGAACAAAGAGGTCTCAGGTATTTGGGAAGGGAGTCAGATCAGTTGGCATATCAACAGTAAGGAATTGATGGCCATTTTGTTAGGGCTCAAGGCCTTCAAAACCTCGGTGTCAGGAAAGACTGTGGAGATCAATTCCGACCACACCACAGCTCTCGCGTACATAAGGAGGCAAGGAGGAACTCACTCCCTCTCTCTGTTGTCAACTGCGAGAGAGCTTCTCCTTTGGGCGAACGAGAACGAGACCCAGCTGTTGACAAGGTTTGTTCAAGGGCAGAGAAACATCAGGGCAGACATGCTCAGCAGGAGGGGACAAGTCCTTCCCCAAGAGTGGACTCTCAACCCGCATGTCTGTCGGAGCCTCTGGAAGTTGTGGGGCAGACCTGTAATAGACCTTTTCGCCTCCGGTCTAAACAAGAGGATCCCCAACTACTGCTCCCTAGTCCCGGACGAGGAAGCTGTTGCAGTGGACGCCTTCTTGATGGATTGGACGGGGCTGGACATGTATGCCTTTCCCCCGTTCAAGATCATCAATCGGGTTGTCAGGAAATTCGCTCTCCTCGATTCGGGACGAATGATCCTAGTGGCTCCATTCTGGCCTGCGAGGGAATGGTTCACCGAATTGGTAGGCATGGTGATGGACGTTCCAAGAAGACTCCCGGCAAGTCCAGATCTTCTCAGACAACCCCACTTCGAGAGATTTCACCAAAACCCCCTCGCTCTCAATCTGACTGCCTTCAGACTGTCGAGAAGCTCGTTAGATCTCGAGGCTTTTCGGCACAAGCGGCGAAAGCTATTGCCAGGGCAAGGAGGATCTCTTCACAAAGAGTCTACCAGTCAAAGTGGGAGACCTTTAGAGCTTGGTGCAGGAGGCGCAAGGTTTCCTCGTCCTCTACCTCTCTAAGCCAGATTGCAGACTTTCTTTTGTACCTCAGGCAGGATGCTAAGCTGGCTGTATCTACCATTAAAGGATACAGGAGTATGCTCTCAACCGTCTTTAGGCATAGAGGCTTAGAGTTATCTCAGAATAAGGACTTGCAGGACCTCATTAGGTCTTTTGAGACAACGAAGCAGGTGCACTTAAGACCCCCTTCTTGGAACCTGGATGTGGTGTTTAAGTTTTTGTGCTCCAGGAAGGTTGAGCCTATCTCGCAAGCTTCTCTGCGAGATGTGACTAAGAAAACCCTCTTCCTTTTGACTCTAGCGACTGCCAGGAGGATCAGCGAGGTCCAGGCAATCGAGAAGCGTGTAGGCTTCACCCTAAATGGAGCGGTTTGTGCCTTGAGGTTCGACTTTCTCGCCAAGAATGAGAACCCTTCGAAACCCTGGCCCAGGACTTTTGAAGTCCCTAACCTCACGAATCTAGTGGGTCAGGAACAGGAAAGCCTCCTCTGCCCGGTTAGGGCTCTCAAGGCTTATTTGGCCCACACTAAGAGCGTGAGGGGTGCTTCCAACTCCTTATGGTGTTCGGTGAAGGATCCTCAAAAACCCCTGTCAAAGAACGCTTTGTCCTTTTTCCTGAGGGAAACTATTAGGGAAGCCCACCTCTTTTGTGAGGAAGAAAACTTCGCCCTGTTAAAAGTACGGGCTCACAAAGTAAGGGCCATTGCTGCTTCGCTGGCATACCGGAAAAATATGTCAGTTAGGCAGATCATGGACGCAACGTTCTGGAGGAGCAACTCTGTCTTCGCTTCTCATTACCTCAGAGAGGTAAGAGTGGACTATGACAAGTGTTATACCTTGGGCCCATACGTAGCTGCGGCTTCTGTATTAGGCAAAGGAGTTACTACCCCCACTCAACCTTAGTTTATGTACTTGTATATGGGTTTGTGTTTTTTATGGTTGTCTGAGGTCCTCGTCTTGTGGTACGGTTCCCTCAGTCCAGATAGATAGTTTATATCTATTTCTGCAAGGTTAGGTGGTTAGCTTTAGTAAGGTTGCAGGTTTTTATTATATGGGAAGGTAGTTTTCTGAAGTCTAGTCAAGTTGTTGGTCCTACCCCTTTGACAGACTCGATTGAGTTGTTTGCAGCGTAGCAGGTCTATTCCTGGCTGAACACTCCTAAGGGAAAGCGACTCTGACTCTAGAGGCAGTTACCTTTGAAGTCAGCTACCTTAGCAGGTAAGGAATCAAGGTGTTTGTTCTCCTACAACTCTTTTGTTGTTTCCCCAACTATGTTTTTCTGTCTGTTTCCCTCCTCCAAATGTGTGAATCAGCTATATATATATATATATATATATATATATATATATATATATATATATATATATATATATATATATATATATATAACTGCCAGGTAAGTACTATTCATAAAAATGGAGTTTTTATGATAAAACAAAGTTTTATGAATACTTACCTGGCAGTTATATACAGTGAACCCTCGTTTATCGCGGTAGATAGGTTCCAGTCGCGGCCGCGATAGGTGAAAATCCGCGAAGTAGTGACACTATATTTACCTATTTATTCAACATGTATATTCAGACTTTTAAAACCTTCCCTTGTACGTAGTACTGTTAACAAACTACCCTTTAATGTACAGAACACTTAATGCATGTACTACAGTACCCTAAACTAAAACAGGCACAAATATTAAAGGTGATTTTATATCATGCATTTCCTAAACATGCTAAAAAGCACGATAAAAAATGGCAACCAATGTTTTGTTTACATTTATCTCTGATCATAATGTCGAAACAAACTGGAGGTAGAGCTTTGCTTATTACCCAGACATATTTCCCATACTATTTCCCTTAGATACTATATATATATATATATATATATATATATATATATATATATATATATATATATATATATATATATATATATATATATATATATATATATATATATATATATATATATTTATATGTATACACATATACATACCTACATATATACATAAATACATGCATACATATATATATATATATATATATTATTGTATATATATGGGTTATGGAAAAAATCCGCGAAGTGGTGAATCCGCGATGGTCGAACCGCGAAGTAGCGAGGGTTCACTGCATATATTTTAAAGCCCACCCACCTCCCCTCAGGAGACAGGTCGGGCAAAGATAATCTGAGGAACAGAAAACGGGAATGATTCCAAGTACCACCCTGTAAGGGTTGTTAACCATCTAACCACACAACCACCACAAGGCGGTTGCCGCGATTTTCGATTAAATTCTGCCGCAGTCGGAGACTCAGCTATATATATATAACTGCCAGGTAAGTATTCATAAAACTTTGTTTTATCATAAAAACTCCATGTTGCATTATTGTGGTAACATCAATAGAATAATAAAGTGCTGCCAAGATTACGGTGTTATTAAAAGTGAAAGTGACACTATTTGCCCCACCTGTGGTTCTAAGTGCCGACTTGATATTAACAAATAAGCATTTCGGTGTGACAGAATCTATGTGTAATAGAAGGACAAGAAAGTGAAAAAAAAGTTGTAGTTTTTATGTATACTGTATATCCATTTGTAAGGGAACTTGGTATGAAAAGTCTTTAGATATAGAATCTAATTTGTTATTTTTATATAATTATATTGGTGTTGAATTTAGTTATAAATTTGGTGCAAATGATTTAAGAATTTCTCATAAAACAATAAATGATTGATGCTCATTCATTTGTGAGGTTATTGTGCGTTGGGTAGTGAGTCGGAAAGGTGCAGCTCACCTTTACCCTCCAACCTAAGTAAGTACACAAAGGGCTTTAGGCTGTCGTATACTGAATAAGGCTGTGTAAGGGGGGTTGCAGGGGGAACCCCCTCCCCTGCTAGGTAAGGATATGGCTACTAGGTTAGGTTAGGTAGTTTGTTTAGGTTAGCTGGTGGCATAGTTTATTGCTAATTCTGACACGAGTATAAACCCTTGTTCTTTAAATAGGAGTATGACTTCAGCGAATCTGGAGTACCGCTGTTAAAACTTTTAACGATGCATCACCTACCACGTAGGTTGTCAACAGTTGATAGCGGGAAAGGAACCCCCCCCCCCCCCACCGGCTCACACGCTACGATTCCACTTTGATTTCAGCAGTTTGTGGAGACAGACTTCTGTCCTCACTGGTTGGACATTGGAAAAGAATCCAACTTTACTCTTTTTCTCTATTCCTGATTGACGCTTTGGCATCTTTGGGATGCTCAGGATCTTGATTATTGCAGGGGCACAGGTATCATGTTCCCTTTAAAATACAATAGTTTACCCATTTTAATTCAGTACTAGTAGACAATATGTACAGTATTGCATATAAAAATTCCTTACCTTTATTTCCATTTTTCATTATGCTTCACTGTCCACTTTCAGTTCTATTCTATATTCTTGGATGTGCTCCCTACAGAAATCTCCCTTATGCTTTCCAGACATGATGCACAGCAAAAGAAGGCCCAAAAATATTTAAAAAAAAGAGTAGCACCAAAATCCCGAGTATATCGTAAACAAAGATAGCAAACTAATGCTAAAGTGGCGCGTAATGCACTACACAGCCAAGCGACAGCGTTAGCTACTCTCCACATTGCAAGTAGTTTGTCATATGAACGAACCAAACATCGTAACTTGAAATTGAGCTACAATTATTTTTTTCAAGTACTGTATGAGAACCAGTTCGTGATGGCGAATTGTAACTCATGACTATCGTAACCACGAAGACATACTAAAGATTTTTAAGTAGGAAAAATGGTTAAGTTTCGTGTTATACCAGTCTCTATTTGTTCCTGTACAAATACAAACTATCAGCCTTTAATAGGGGTAAGACTTCAGCAAAGTTGAAATGGCCATGTTTTTCCTCTAATTTTTTCTGTGGTTTAAGATTGCCTAAACATTGTTTAAGAGTTATTTGAAGAGTATCAGTGCAGTTTGGAAGTTGCGCAAAGCGGGGTCGAATAGATATAAATCTTGGTATTGAAGTTACCTGTAGTTTATTTTAAAATAGAAGCATGGTTTGTGTGCATTAGGTTTATCATACAATTGCAATACTCTGTGGAATTTTATCATTACAAGATTGGCGATCTAACATTATAGCTGTGGCATGGTGGGTAACAGCTTTTCAATATCATCATTGTGGGTTACTCTATGAAATAACCTGTATTTCCATAATGCTTTGGAGACAACTGAAACTTAACCATTTTTTTTTTCTGCCATTGTAGCATGTAGAAGATCTTGAACAGGAAGCTGCAGGCCCCATCCCAGCTGATAATCATAGGGAGACTGAACCCCAGGGACCAGTTCGACGTCTCCCAAGAAGGAGTGGAGCAGAAAGTGGAGGCGCTGGAGGAGGGCGAGATGGAAGAGATGGACCTAATCCTAGAGATCGAAGGGAGCAAGTGCCTGTAAGTAATTAAATTATGGTATGTTTTAGGCATTAAACTTGTTTTCCAGAGAAAACACATGAAAAATCTATTCCATTCGTATGTGAACTGTTTAATCATGGATGAACTTCATACGCAAAGAATTTCCATAATGTTAACAGCTTCATACACATACGTAGAACACCCATCTCTAGGATGTTAAAGTCTCGTATGCATGCTTATTCCTTTGAAACATTCCCCTTAATCAAATATACCTTACACATCCTGGTCAACCCCTCTAATTGCATTTCCACAACCCTACTGCAGTATCTTACGTACATTTCCATTAACTCCATGTATCTGTCTATTCTCCGACCTCATAATTTCCTCCATAAAGTCTCAACAGTAAATTCAAATAGCATTATCAACCTTAAAATAATCATCAAAATAGACTGGTCTAATGATGGAATGTAAATAAAAGCATAGAGTTGGAGTGAAAGAATAAAATGGGAAACTATCTCAAAAGAAATGGCTTAAGATTACCCAAAGTTCTTCAGAGAAGATTACCACTTAGTAGACTCAAGTAGTATGTTTGTATAGATTACTGTCTGATAATATATTTGATGATAAATTCTGTGAAAGTAGAGACCCATTTTTAGGAATAATTGTTATGCTGACATAATATAGTGTCACATAATTCTTTTTCTTTTTATATATCTGAAAGTTTGTTTCCTGAAGATTTTAAAACTGTCTGAAAAAATAAAGTTGTGAAAATTACATTTTTTCGATCAAGGACCTCCATTTCTTGGACTTTTTTCAGAATGGTCGGCCAAATGGCAATCTTGAGTGGGAGGAAGAAGAAGAGGAAGAACTCAAGTATGGAGCACAACATGTCATCAAGTTATTCATCCCAGTTTCACTCTGCATGCTTGTGGTTGTTGCCACTGTGTCTTCAGTTACATTTTATACGGAAAAAGGAATATATTTGTAAGTGTTTCTAATTTGAATTTCTCTTTTGATGTCAGGTATATCTCTCTCTCTCTCTCTCTCTCTCTCTCTCTCTCTCTCTCTCTCTCTCTCTCTCTCTCTCTCTCTCTCTCTCTCTCTCTCTCACTAAGTTAATTGTCTTGTTAGTCTGTTTCCTATTAAGAGTCTGTGCTCTTTTTCTATAACGATTATGATCGCAGTATTATTGGTATACAGTAATATGATTAAGAATCAGTTTACCAAAATAATAGTCTCTCCTTTATAAATCTCTTGCAACTATCAAAAATTGTTTATTTTAAAATAGAAACTGAAATTGGAACTTGGTTTAGTTGAAGAAGTTAGGCAAGAAGAATGTAGGGAGAGATTAAAGAGAAGTGGGGAAAAGTTAATAGGCATAGAGGAAGGAATCTAGGGAGAAATAGTAGATGTAAAGAATCTTTAGTACTTTAAAAGTAGTTGTAAAGAATCTCAAGTACTGTAAAAGTAGTTGTAAAGAATTTTTAGTACTGCACCTTGTACTGTATGTCTTTGCAGTACTGTACAGGTAACAAAATTCACACAAGCATTGATACAGACATGAATATTACCATCTTCTATCTTTAGGGGTTACTTGTCAAATCTATATTATCCCTTTTACCCCCAAAGGACGTACTGGTACGTTTCACAAATCTCATCCCTTTACCCCCATGGACGTACCGGTACGTCCTTGCAAAAAAATGCTATAAAATTTTTTTTTTTCATATTTTTAATAATTTTTTTGAGAAAATTCAGGCATTTTCCAAGAGAATGAGACCAACCTGACCTCTCTATGACAAAAATTAAGGCTGTTAGAGCAATTTAAAAAATATATACTGCAAAATGTGCTGGGGAAAAAATAACCCCTTGGGGGGTTAAGGGTTGGAAATTTCCAAAGAGCCTGGGGGTAAAAGGGTTATTGGATATTTGGTTGCCAATTTCTAGATAACTGTTTGAACAGTCCTAAAAATAAATTCTCTTTACACAATACAAAATCGGATGTAGTTTTCTTATGTGGTTACTTCAGATGACTGTGTGATTTCAACCATGCTATATTGCTTTTCTTATATCTGAAAAATTATGGCAAACTTCATCTTGGAAATATAGGTTGGGTCCTGTTCGGCAGTTGAAACTACCAAATTAACTTTTTCAGTATTTCATCAGTTACAGAATGGTATGTAAATACCAAGACTTGGTCTAATTATATTCGATAAACTAACTTAGCTGAAAATTGCATTTCAGACTGTATACACCTTTTCACGAAGAATCGTCTAACGTCTCGGACAAAGTACATGATGCGGCCCTCAATGCTCTTATTCTTTTGGGCGTTGTGGTTGGGTTGACGGTGATACTCATTATCCTCTACAAGCAACGTTGCTATAAGGTAAGAATTATTATTTCTTGTAGAAATGATATTGCTTGTTATTATCTATTGTAAGCATCACATTATTCATTGGTAAAAAGTAGACATGCCCATCTTGTAGTTGTTCATGACAATGGCTCTCACCCTTGTGAAAATTAACATGCGAGATGCTAGCAACCGACGTTTTCTTTGATCCTCAAGCTTGGTTAGATTTTAACCCTAATTGGGATTTAGTCTATCTACCTATTTACCAAGGCACTTCTCCCAATTTCTGTTGGTAGCCGACATAAAAAAAAAAAATGGAACAAAAGGGGACTTTCCTCTCTTCGCTCTTCTTAGCGTGACGAGTATTTTTAGAATATCCCAAGTCACTGTTGATGTCTTGAAGTGTTTGTATTTATTTCTTTACTATCCTCTAGAATTGTTTTATCTATATTTTGTTGTTTTGTTTTGAGTGTTATGTAAGAGACCTTTGGATATTCAGTGTTCAAATATATTGAGGTTCTTTGCATCGGTAGACGTAGGAAGGGATGAAAATGATGATATTTTGTTGAAAACTAGGTAAAATCCATTACAATACTAAGTGTGGCATTGGATTTTAATTGTCTCAATAAATTATCATTATACATATTCGTGAATGACAGTCCCTCTTTAACATTTGCTGGGTTTGGGTAACAGCTATATGAATGGTTGTTGAAAATCCACAAATATTGATGCACCTTTAAACCCTATTTTTCAATATTAAACTTAGCCGGTGATTATATAAGCTGCAACTCTGTTGCTCGACAGAAAACTCTACGTTCAAAATACGCCAGCGATCGCTATGCAGGTAGGGGGTGTACATCAACAGCGCCATCTGTCGAGCAGGTACTCAGTACTCAATGTAAACACAGAACCAATTTTCTCTCTGTCGGGCTACCGGCAAGACCTACTAATTCGCTGTTACTAACTGGATTTGTTTTCACAACTATTTGGTGAAGTACACTATTCTAGTTTTGAGCTTTCGCTATGCAGGTGTTTTATCTTCATCTCAAAACTTGAACTCGTTTTGGATAGATTTAATTATGGTGACAAAGAGAGTATGGACTCTCTTTCACTTTTAAATGGCCGACCCTTCCCTTAGACGGAAGTGTGTTTAGGTTTTTAGTAATTTTGCTTAACACGTTATAGATCTATATATTTTATATCTCTCCGCCTTTATTAGGCCTCTTCGATTAACTTTCCATTTATTATAAACATATAAAAATAAATTTTTATGTTTTGTTTATATGCGACCTTTCCTGATAGTAGGCGGTCCTAACTTGGAACCGAAGTTAATCAACGTTGAGCCCGTTATATCGTGTTTAGCCTTTAAAGAATTTAAAACTTTTTAAATTTAATGTTTTATGAAAGAATTTCTTTGATAGTCTTCGTACTGTTTTCAAAGATGAACTAACGTTTAGTTTTTTAGACTACGCAGTTGTTGACGTTCAGGACGTTCAACATGCGCTCCATCGTTACGATAGAGAGAGAGTGTATCACGGTTTCACTTTGCAGTAAGAGTAAATCGATTCTGACGTTTTGTTCATTCTTTCTTAGCTTAAATGTTTTAAATTCTAAATTAAAGGAACTTTTTATTTGGAAAACCTTTCAGTTTTTTCCTTTAGTCAAATAACATGTTTTTTGACGATATATAATTGGGCTCTTCTCTTAGGTGCGAAATCAAGAGAGAAAGAGAGAGAGAGATAGAGACGGAGGGAGAGAGAGGAGAGAAAACGTTCCGTTCAAGCGGGTAACGTTGTTCTCGTGTTACTCTCGTCCCTAGTCGCTGTACGGGGAAGAAGGTAAAACGTTTCTAGGGTTTTATTCTTGTCCCCAGGCTATGTGCGGTGAGAGATTGTAAACGTAGTTTATTTGAACTAGTGTTTAGTCTCTTTCCCAGCCACTGAATTTTTTATCTTTATATATGTTTTCTGTTTTTTGCTAGTATTAATGAGCTGCATTATACGACTGATTTCGCAATTACTACCTTTTAATGAAGGGTAGAATTGCGTGTTTCAGGTAGAAATCAGTAAAAGTTTCGATTTCAGTGAAATAAGTGCAAAACAGAAAATCGAAGTGATAAAGTGATATGCGCAAAGTGTTACAGTGTTGCGTCCGAGGGTTCGTCTGTTCGTGCCTGTCGTTCACCTAGTCCGGGACCTCTTACAAGCTCCCAAGCCCAGGGGAGAAGTAATGTCGAACGACTTATGGGTTCGAGAGGCCTTGATCAACGAACAGACGTTTCCCTCCGTGGTTTCGGGCGTATCTACCCAAGATCGCCCCACCCACACAAAGACGAGAGAGCCCATTTATTTCTCGTCTGCGGAAGAGGTTTCTCGTAAGAAACCATGGACCAAGGTCTCGCGGCTTATTAAGCGCAAGTCGGTCCCTTCCGCGCAAGTCCAACGGCCCAGTTGTAGCCACTGGGTCAGTTCGGACTCGCTGCAGTCTTCCGACGACTGCTCACCTCCTAAGAGAGGCAAAGCGGTACCGCATCAGGCAGTCACACCGTCTGTTGCCGCACCTGCTCCTGTAGACCCTAAGTGGTCTTTGCTGCAGACCATGCAGTCTCAGTTAACGTCATTGATGCGGGACTTTCGTGTGGAGAAGGTTGACACTGCACCAACCTCTAGCCTACAACCAACCACGGTTGTGCGTCCTGTGGACGCTGAGGCGACCTTCTGCCGCACTCCAGCTGAGAGAGTCCCGCCACCCATGCGTTCCAGTGTACCCTGCCAGCCGCATGTTGACGTTCAGTAACGCATGGAACCTTCCGTTGACGTTCGCGAGGTACAACAACAGTCTAAGTTGTTTTGTTTTGACGCGGTGCGTCAACCTCCGCATTCTAGAGTTGTTTTGACTGCTCAGTCTAGACAGTCAAAGCAGTCTCGAGTGGACACTGTATGTCCTCACGCACCTGTTGTGGTTGACAGTTCACAGACTGTCAAGCAGTTACATGACGTTGCCTTCTGGTCTGCTACTAATGCACCAATGAGAGACTCACTGAGGTAACCTAGCTTTTATCGGACAAGGTTCCTGTAGATGAGGAAGTTGCTGTTCTCCCTCCTACTGATATTCCCTTGAGGACTCTGTCATTTGGAGAGGAGCCTTAAGCTGCTTAGCCTCCTATGGACTTTAATTAAATCATGATGATTTTTTAAGGATCTTCGTCCGGATCTTGTAACTGCTGCTCCTCGTTCGCCTAAACGTCAGAACTTACACTAGGCCTAGCTACTTCGAAGCCGTTGTTTTTAAGCTAGTGCTCTCTCGCTCTCCTAGAGAGCGTTACGTTGGCTAGGCGACTGGTTTTTGCACCAGGAGGAGTTTTAGGGATACAGCCTTTGATTTCCCTTCTTTTAAACTGGCTTATAGAGCGAGAGTCTGACAGGACACGAGAGAAGTTCTCGGCTTGGGAGTTCATGCCTCTGCCCAGATAGACTTCTCAATTCTGGTAGACTCGCCCTGGCGCCTAGCCAGGAGACGCTCCAAGTTGTTTACAGGTCAACTTCTCAACTTTTGTCGAGCCTTTGAAGTTTTGCTGTACTATTATGTCACACATAACAAGGCTTTCAGGGATGGTAAATGGTTCCGCCTCAGTCGCTAACCCCGTCTGTTGCCACACCTGCTCCCGTAGACCCTAAATGGGCTTTGCTGCAAGACATGCAGTCCAAGCTTGCGTCCTTGATAGAGGACTTAAATGCGGAGAAGAACCTTCTGGCCAACAACCTTCCAACCGGTCGGTTGTGCGCCCTGTTGACGCTGAGGTAACCTACTCGCGTCTGCCAGTTGAGGTGGTTCCTCCTTCTGGCCAACAACCTTCCAACCGGTTGGTTGTGCGCCCTGTTGACACTGAGGTAACCTACTCGCGTCTGCCAGTTGAGGTGGTTCCTCCTTCTGGCCAACAACCTTCCAACCGGTCGGTTGTGCGCCCTGTTGAAGCTGAGGTAACCTACTCGCGTCTGCCAGTTGAGGTGGTTCCTCCACCGATGCGACCCAGTGTGGGTTGCCAGTCGCACGCTGACGTTAAGCGACGCTCGCAGGTGGTTGTTGACGTTCAGGACGTTCAACAACCAGCAGAGGTGACTTGTTGTGACGCAGTGCGTCAACCTCAGCAACCCGGTAGGGTGTTGACTGCACAACCCAGACAGTCTAGACAGTTTCGGGTTGACGCTGTACTTCCTCGCGCACCCATGGTTGTTGACAGTTCACAGACTGTGCAGCAGTTCCATGATATTGCGTCCGGCTCCGTCACGCATCCACCAGTGCGACCGGATTCAGCGAGTCAGACGTTGCCCACTCCGTTGCCGTTTCCTCATCAGTTTCGGATGAGGAACCCTCTGATGAGGACGTTGCTGAACAAGACGATCAGCCCCCAGCCCTGCTATCCATCCAGAAGATGCTGAAGAAGGAACGCTGCCCAGTCAGGCTGTGGATGAGTTTGGTAGGGACACTGTCATCCGTGGATCAATTTGTGTCACTAGGAAGACTACACCTCCGTCCTCTTCTATACCATCTAGCTTTTCACTGGAAAAAGGACAAGACGCTAGAAGCGGTCTCGATCCCGGTTTCCGGAAAGATAAAGTCTTGTCTGACTTGGTGAAAGGACTATATCAACCTTAGAGAGGGTCTTCCCCTGACTGTTCAGACTCCCAACCACGTTCTCTTCTCGGACGCATCGGACGTAGGCTGGGGTGCGACATTAGACGGTCGGGAATGCTCGGGATTATGGAACTCGAGTCAAAGGACAATGCATTTCAACTGCAAGGAGCTACTGGCAGTACGTCTGACCTGGAAAAGCTTCAGGTCTCTCCTTCAAGGCAAAGTGGTGGAGGTGAACTCGGACAACACCACGGCTTTGGCTTACATCTCCAAGCAAGGAGGGACCTACTCTCTGACATTGTACGAGATCGCAAGGGACCTCCTCACCTGGTCAAAAGGTCTAGACATATCACTAGTAACGAGATTCATCCAAGGCAACTTGAATGTCATGGCAGATTGTCTCAGTCGGAAGGGACAAATAATTCCAACAGAATGGACCCTCCACAAGGATGTATGCAAGAGACTTTGGGCCACCTGGGGCCAGCCAACCATAGATCTCTTCGCAACCTCGATGACCAAGAGGCTCCCAATATTTTGCTCACCAATCCCGGACCCAGCAGCAGTTCATATAGATGCCTTTCTACTAGATTGGTCACATCTAGATCTATATGCATTCCCTCCGTTCAAGATTGTCAACAAGGTACTGCAGAAGTTCGCCTCTCACGAAGGGACAAGGTTGACGCTAGTTGCTTCCCTCTGGCCCGCGAGAGAATGGTTCACCAAGGTACTTCGATGGCTAGTAGACGTTCCCAGAACACTTCCCCTAAGGGTGGACCTTCTACGTCAGCCACGCGTAAAGAAGGTACACCAAGGCCTCCACGCTCTTCGTCTGACTGCCTTCAGACTATCGAAAGACTCTCGAGAGCTAGAGGCTTTTCGAAGGAGGCAGCCAGAGCGATTGCTAGAGCAAGGAGAACATCCACCCTTAGAGTCTACCAATCGAAGTGGGAAATCTTCCGAAACTGGTGCAAGTCAGTATCCGTATCCTCGACCAGTACCTCTGTAACTCAAATAGCTGACTTCCTCTTATATCTGAGGAAAGAACGATCTCTTTCAGCTCCCACTATCAAGGGTTACAGAAGCATGTTGGCATCAGTCTTCCGTCACAGAGGCTTAGATCTTTCCAACAATAAAAAGATCTACAGGACCTCCTTAAGTCTTTTGAGACCACGAAGGAGCGTCGTTTGGTTACACCTGGTTGGAATTTAGACGTGGTACTAAGATTCCTTATGTCAGACAGGTTCGAACCGCTACAATCAGCCTCCCTGAAAGATCTCACCTTAAAGACTCTTTTCCTGGTATGCTTAGCCACAGCTAAAAGAGTCAGTGAGATTCATGCCTTCAGCAAGAACATCGGATTCTCATCCGAAACGGCTACATGTTCTACAACTTGGTTTTCTAGCCAAAAACGAGCTGCCTTCTCGGCCTTGGCCAATATCGTTCGATATTCCAAACTTATCGTATGGTTGGAAATGAACTAGAAAGAGTCTTATGTCCTGTAAGAGCTCTTAAGTTCTATTTAAAACGAACTAAACCTTTACGAGGCCCGTCTGAAGCTTTATGGTGTTCAGTTAAGAAACCATCTTTGCCTATGTCAAAGAATGCTTTATCCTATTTTATCAGACTGTTAATACGAGAAGCTCATTCCCATCTGAATGAGGAAGACCAAGCTTTGCTGAAGGTAAGGACACACGAAGTTAGAGCTGTCGCAACTTCCGTGGCCTTTAAACAAAATAGATCTCTGCAAAGTATAATCGACGCAACCTATTGGAAAAGCAAGTCAGTGTTCGCGTCTTTTTATCTTAAGAATGTCCAGTCTCTTTACGAGAACTGCTACACTCTGGGACCATTCGTAGCAACGAGTGCAGTAGTGGGTGAGGGCTCAACCACTACAATTCCCTAATTCCATAACCTTTTTAATCTTTCTCTTGAAATGTTTTATTATTGTTTTTTGGGTTGTCCGGAAGGCTAAGAAGCCTTTCGCATCCTACTTGATTTGGCGGGTGGTCAAAGTCATTTCTTGAGAAGCGCCTAGATTAGAGGTTTTGATGAGGTCCTGTTGTATGGGTTGCAACCCTTGATACTTCAGATCCTAGGGGTCGCTCAGCATCCTAAGAGGATCGCGAGGCTCCGTAAGGAAGACGTACTTAAAAAGGCAGAATAATTGTTCAAGTCGACTTCCTTACCAGGTACTTATTTATTTTATGTTTGTTATTTTGAATAACTGCTAAAATGAAATACAAAATACTTAGCTCATAATAATGTAAACAAGTAATGCTGGTCTCTACCCACCCCCCTGGGTGTGAATCAGTTTATATAATCACCGGCTAAGTTTAATATTGAAAAATGTTATTTTTATTAATAAAATAAATTTTTGAATATACTTACCCGGTGATTATATATTAAAGGACCCTCCCTTCCTCCCCAATAGAGACCCAGTGGACCGAGGAGAAAATTGGTTCTGTGTTTACATTGAGTACTGAGTACCTGCTCGACAGATGGCGCTGTTGATGTACACCCCCTACCTGCATAGCGATCGCTGGCGTATTTTGAACGTAGAGTTTTCTGTCGAGCAACAGAGTTGCAGCTTATATAATCACCGGGTAAGTATATTCAAAAATTTATTTTATTAATAAAAATAACATATTTCCTCCTGCTGTACATATAGAAAAAACCTTGTTTATCTTACCCTGGTAAAAAGACAAAAGCGGTACATTACTGTAGTACAGTATTCACTGTTAGCTAACAGAAAATGTAGGACAGAACTTGCGGTTAGGTAACAGAAAATACAGTAAAACACATTAACAGAAAAAACAAAAAGCCAATGCGGTATCATATTACATTCAGATCTCCCTGGACAATTCTATCCTGGTCGTAATACTAGGCAGGCAGTTAATTCTAATAGTTAGGCCTTCTCCATCATGAGGCTCAATACTACACAGTATTCTAGAAGTTTTATTCCAGCTGTTACCAAGTTGTGGAATGATCTCCCTAATCGGGTAGATAAATCAGTAGAACTTCAAAAGTTCAAAGTTGGAGCAAGTGTTTTTATGTTGACCAGGCTGACAGGAGTCTTTTTATAGTTCATATATGATATATCTGTTTTTGACGTTGTTAATAGTTTATATATGACATATCTATTTTGACGTTGTTACTGTTTTTAGAATGATTTACTATTAATTGCTCTCATCATTTATTTATTTCCTTATTTCCTTTCCTCACTGGACTATTTTTCCCTATTGGAGCCCTTGGGCTTATAGCATCTTGCTTTTCCAACTAGGGTTGTAGCTTGGCTAGTACTGTAATGATAATAATAATAATAATTATAATAATAATAATAATGATAATAATAATAAAAAGGGCTAGAAAATGCTCTTATACAGTACTGTGATGGAAACATAAAACTCATGTTCCATCTTCTGGGGTTACTTGTCAAATGTATCTGATTGTCTATTACTGTCCTTTTCAACTTTCATCAATCTATTGTGCCGTTTTTAAGCGGGAATAATATCCTGTATGTTTAACTTGTATGTTGATGGAGTGGTGAGAGAGGTGAATGCTCGAGTGCTTGGACGAGGATTAAAACTGGTAGGCGAGAATGACCATGAATGGGAGGTAAATCAGTTGTTGTTTGCGGATGATACTGTACTGGTAGCAGACACAGAAGAGAAGCTTGACCGACTAGTGACAGAATTTGGAAGGGTGTGTGAGAGAAGGAAGTTGAGAGTTAATGTGGGTAAGAGTAAGGTTATGAGATGTACGAGAAGGGAAGGTGGTGCAAGGTTGAATGTCATGTTGAATGGAGAGTTACTTGAGGAGGTGGATCAGTTTAAGTACTTGGGGTCTATTGTTGCAGCAAATGGTGGAGTGGAAGCAGATGTACGTCAGAGAGTGAATGAAGGTTGCAAAGTTTTGGGGGCAGTTAAGGGAGTAGTAAAAAATAGAGGGTTGGGCATGAATGTAAAGAGAGTTCTATATGAGAAAGTGATTGTACCAACTGTGATGTATGGATCGGAGTCGTGGGGAATGAAAGTGATGGAGAGACAGAAATTAAATGTGTTTGAGATGAAGTGTCTGAGGAGTATGGCTGGTGTATCTCGAGTAGATAGGGTTAGGAACGAAGTGGTGAGGGAGAGAACGGGTGTAAGAAATGAGTTAGCGGCTAGAGTGGATATGAATGTGTTGAGGTGGTTTGGCCATGTTGAGAGAATGGAAAATGGTTGTCTGCTAAAGAAGGTGATGAATGCAAGAGTTGAGGGGAGAAGTACAAGAGGAAGGCCAAGGTTTGGGTGGATGGATGGTGTGAAGAAAGCTCTGGGTGATAGGAGGATAGATGTGAGAGAGGCAAGAGAGCGTGCTAGAAATAGGAATGAATGGCGAGCGATTGTGACGCAGTTCCAGTAGGCCCTGCTGCTTCCTCCGGGGCCTTAGATGACCGCGGAGGTAGCAGCAGTAGGGGAGTCAGCATTATGAAGCTTCATCTGTGGTGGAAATGTGGGAGGTTGGGCTGTGGCACCCTAGCAGTATCAGCTGAACTCGGTTGAGTCCCTGATTAGGCTGAAGGAACATAGAGAGTAGAGGTCCCCTTTTTGTTTTGTTTCATTGTTGGTGTCGGCTACCCCCCAAAATTGGGGGAAGTGCCTTGGTATTTAGATAGATAGATGTTCTATTATGTAACTGAATACTATTGATGATATATATTTTTCTGCCCAGGCAGGATTTTGTATTGTGCTATATAACAATGACTTGAAGTTCTCTCTTCAAAGGGAATCTGGTTAAGCAGAACTGATATTCTATTGCTGTACAGTATAAGGAAATTTTGAAAACCTCGTGGTTTGGTGGTTTTTATGTATTTTCAGTTAAGACGTGTAATTGAATATGTTATCCTGTATTTGCTGCTATATATACAATAACTGTAAATCCTGTAAATACCCAAAGTTATTACTGTAAAGCATTTATGGGTCTCCCCACGAATAATCAAATTCGTGAATCTTAAGGGTAACTGTGTTATGTAAAATACAGTATAATTGGAAATGACCTTGAAGTTATTTCCAGATGTATGAAATAGTTCTGTTGTAGGAAAGAACACAAAATAGGAAGGTTAAGAATGGCAAGCGATTGTGACACAGTTCCGGTAGGCCCTGCTGCTTCCTCCGGTGCCTTGGATGACCGCAGAGGTAGCAGCAGAAGGGAATTCAGCGTTATGAAGTTTCATCTGTGGTGGATAACGGGGGAGGGTGGGCTGTGGCACCCTAGCAGTACCAGCCGAACTCGGTTGAGTCCCTTGTCAGGCTGGGAGGAACGTAGAGAGGAGAGGTCCCCTTTTTTGTTTCATTTGTTTGATGTCGGCTACCCCCCAAAATTAGGGGAAGCGCCTTGGTATATGTATGTATGTAAGATTCAGTCAGGTCATTTCATGGTTAATTCATGATTTGTTTTAGGATTAATCCACAAGCAGATAAATTCATCATTCTCCTGGCTAGTACAGTGGTAACGTGTTTGCCTAGCATTCGCATGGCGGCAGAACATTCACCGCCCGGTACCGGGAGCTTAAGTATGCCTAGTGCGGAGACTACTGATGTGGTTACTCTGAATCTTTTTATTGCCTTGAGTTTTTTTTGAGAGTGAGTTATGGATCCTCTAGATAAATCATTGTATTGTATAAGAGAAGTACCGGTATATGAGAGTAAATTTTGGTGTATTATAGGACTTCCGTTTTACTTTTGTTCCTTTTTATCACTTAAATCTAAGTATATTTAATTAGAAAATTTGATGAAAAATTATAAGTATAAAAACTGTTATGAGAATCTAAGGAATTACAGAGAGGACATGGATGACCTGAGCCTGATAATAATTCAAGCAGAAAGTTCAAAATACAGAACAGAGCAGGGAGATTTTACCTTGCATCAAACCACAGTAAAGAAAAAGCCGGATATAGGGGTTCATTAATGAAGTGACTTTTCTAAAAAGTATATTATAGATTGAAATTACAGCAGAGATCCACTCCTACGCCATGGTGTAAGTCGAATTTTGATGTAAAGCAGAACTTACCTAAATACTGTATTGAAGACCCCCATACACTAATGCAGTCATAATCTTTGAAGTAAAATACATTTAAAGGTGCGTCCACACTAGCGACAAAACATGTCGACAACACTGTGTACAACTTTGTAGGTAACAAGTTGTTAGACTGTTGACGAAACATTGTTGTCGAGATGTTGGTAGAGATTTATTGGTGATATGTTGGCAATCCTGGTGTGAACGAGTCGATGTGGTTGGAGATACCCGGACAGACACACAACAAATCTCTAGAGTGAGGTGTGGACGGCTTCACCAAGTTGACGCGTGTTGCCAATATGTTGCCAGACATTGTAGCAGACAAAGTTTCATACATTGTTGTCGATATGTGTACCGATGTTGACTGTAAGGTTTCCAACTTTGTTGTTGATATGTCGGTAGACACGATGTTGCCAGTGTGGACACACCTTTATGATGTGGAAACCTAATAAAATATGGTGGACACAAATATACCGAAGAATCATATGTGACAATATAAAAAATTAATGTGATGTAACTCTTTACCCTATGGAAAATGTATCATATCCATAAAACATTGTGAGACAAGACCGTCATAACCCAAAGACCTACAGCAGAGTAGTTTCGATGTTTATTGTAGGTTTAGGAATACTGCATGTACCTTATAGAGATGGGTATGTTTTCTTGAACATCGGCGTCAATGACCTTAGATTTCAGGATGCCAGATAACTCTTAATCAATCAATCAATTTTCTTGTACTATGAAGGGGAAATCATCATTGTAATCTACTAAGGCTTGGATATTCATCCCTAAACAGGTTTGAATATTTCATCTAGAGGTTGTCATTAGTTAAAAGCATCTTTTTAGGCTTGATTGATAAGATTTTTGATCCAGTAATATGTTATTTATATCATCATTTGTTGGCTGTGAACCTCATGCCCTCCTACTAGTAATTGCATAATTGAGGATGAACTTATGTTTCTGTTTATTTCCAGATAATCCATGGTTGGCTTCTTTTGTCCTCGCTGCTCCTACTTTTCATCTTTACCATTATGTACATAATGTAAGTTAAATCAAATCCTGCTTTGTAAATAATTGATATACTGTATAAAATTATAAGTGTTATCTATGATACTAAATTAGTTTTCTCAACCTAAGCTCTGTTACTCATCATTCCCAAGAATAGGTTTCCTGAGAAACTATAATATAAAAAGATGATAAAATGCAATTCAAGAGTTGTGATCAAAAATTTTCTTTCTTCAGGGAGTTATTGAGAGGCTACAACTTAGGAATGGATTGGATTACTGTCTCTTTATGCGTTTGGAACTTCGGTGTGGTAGGAATGGTGTGCATCCACTGGCACGGGCCCCTACGTCTCCAGCAGGCATACCTGATTTTCATCGCCTCCTTGATGTCTCTGATGTTCATCAAGTATCTCCCAGAATACACTCTCTGGATGGTGTTGGCTGTTATCTCTATCTGGGGTAAGATTAACATTGTAGTGTGATGTCATAATGAATTTCCTGTTTTGTTAGCATCTGATTTTGCGGATGATACTGTACTGGTAGCAGACACAGAAGAGAAGCTTGACCGACTAGTGACAGAATTTGGAAGGGTGTGTGAGAGAAGGAAGTTGAGAGTTAATGTGGGTAAGAGTAAGGTTATGAGATGTACGAGAAGGGAAGGTGGTGCAAGGTTGAATGTCATGTTGAATGGAGAGTTACTTGAGGAGGTGGATCAGTTTAAGTACTTGGGGTCTGTTGTTGCAGCAAATGGTGGAGTGGAAGCAGATGTACGTCAGAGAGTCAATGAAGGTTGCAAAGTGTTGGGGGCAGTTAAGGGAGTAGTAAAAAATAGAGGGTTGGGCATGAATGTAAAGAGAATTCTATATGAGAAAGTGATTGTACCAGCTGTGATGTATGGATCGGAGTTGTGGGGAATGAAAGTGATGGAGAGACAGAAATTGAATGTGTTTGAGATGAAGTGTCTGAGGAGTATGGCTGGTGTATCTCGAGTAGATAGGGTCAGGAACGAGGTGGTGAGGGTGAGAACGGCTGTAAGAAATGAGTTAGCGGCTAGAGTGGATATGAATGTGTTGAGGTGGTTTGGCCATGTTGAGAGAATGGAGAATGGCTGTCTGCTAAAGAAGGTGATGAATGCAAGAGTTGATGGGAGAAGTACAAGAGGAAGGCCAAGGTTTGGGTGGATGGATGGTGTGAAGAAAGCTCTGGGTGATAGGAGGATAGATGTGAGAGAGGCAAGAGAGCGTGCTAGAAATAGGAATGAATGGCGAGCGATTGTGACGCAGTTCCGGTAGGCCCTGCTGCTTCCTCCGGTGCCTTAGATGACCGCGGAGGTAGCAGCAGTAGGGGACTCAGCAGTATGAAGCTTCATCTGTGGTGGAAATGTGGGAGGTTGGGCTGTGGCACCCTAGCAGTACCAGCTGAACTCGGCTGAGTCCCTGGTTAGGCTGGAGGAACATAGAGAGTAGAGGTCCCCTTTTTTGTTTTGTTCTTGTTGATGTCGGCTACCCCCCAAAATTGGGGGAAGTGCCTTTGGTATATGGATGGATTAGTAACTTTTAGCTCTTGGGTTTTTTTCTGATTGATATCGATATATATATATATAAACGGAAATGAAATTCTTTGCAATAATAGATTGTGTAAGAATTGTGGAATAGCTTCCTAGAAGCATGTAATTCCTGACATTAAAGGGTCTTTGCAGCATCCCTTTAAACACATACCTGGAACCTCTTTTTTTGCCTTCATTCTACCGCTGTTCCCTTCCTTTCTTTCATTTGCTCTCCAGCCTCTTTAAATCTTACTACATTGTGCAACTGCGGAGTTTCCACCAGTTTCCACTTTAGATCTTTGTATGTTATCTCTCTTATATTCCGAATCTATTTTTTCCTAAACGAATACTGTATAAACCTGCATCCTTTCACGCTAGTATGATTTCTGCGAAGTTT
This sequence comes from Palaemon carinicauda, assembly GCF_036898095.1. NCBI lineage: Eukaryota > Metazoa > Arthropoda > Malacostraca > Decapoda > Palaemonidae > Palaemon > Palaemon carinicauda. The sequence goes on from NC_090739.1 coordinate 126,875,138, forward strand.
GAACTTGTCTATTGAAATTTGTAAGTAGATGGTGGTAGTTACTGCTAGGTGGTGATAGTTACTGCCAGGTGGTGATAGTTACTGACAGGTGGTGGTAGTTAATGACAGGTGGTGATAGTTACTGCCAGGTAGTGGTAGTTACTGACAGGTGGTGGTAAGCCCCACCCACCTGCCAGGCCACTGAGCCACCTGCCAGGCCACTGAGCCACCTGCCAGGCCACTGAGCAGGTCTTCAAGCCCCCTATCACCTCGAACCAAGTCTCCAAGCTTTATGTCTTCATGTGCTCGGTCTCAGCACGTACGATCACCGCTCGATTTGTCACAAATGGGATCTTTCTTATAGAACACCATGCGTTAAGATACCTGCTGACAGGTCGCTCCGTTCCGAGATGCCTGCTGACAGGTCGCTCCGTTCCGAGATGCCTGCTGACAGGTCGCTCCGTTCCGAGATGCCTGCTGACAGGTCGCTCCGTTCCGAGATGCCTGCTGACAGGTCGCTCCGTTCCGAGATGCCTGCTGACAGGTCGCTCCGTTCCGAGATGCCTGCTGACAGGTCGCTCCGTTCCGAGATGCCTGCTGACAGGTCGCTTCATTCCAGAGCTTCTTGAGATCGAACACTTATCACTGTAAGTCCTCATATAGGTTACAGTATCCTCCCATGAACTGCGTTCTTTTTACACGACAAGACTTGTCATCTACCAGTAATTCATTCATCAGTAATTCTTCATGTCTGTGCTGAATGGCATGTGTTTCTCAGGCCCTGTGCCAAATTTCATGCATTCATGTATGCACTGTTAGCATCTCTTCGTGAAGACCAATGTTTTTACTTTAATTTTACAGTTTCTCTTTTATATAGGAGGGTTTTAGCCTTAAACAGACATTTCATGCATTTTGTTATTTTATAAGAGGAATAATATTATAATTTCAATTTCTTCACTCTAATTTGGCTGTCCATACATACTGTACTTTACACTGTACGTAATACAAGTATCTTTTTTTGTGGGTATTAGTGACACTAATATTAACCCCAAATTTGAAGATTTCGGTACACGACACATTTTTAGGCTAATCCATACAATTTTTAATGGAGATCTGGACGAGACCAGAGCTCATCCTCGGAACAAACAAGCAATGGAAATACTGTACTGTACTCTAGTTTTCCATATTAAAAAAAAAAATTGAAGTAACAGGCATCTATAGAATAAGTGGAACCCTCTGTTTCATGTATTCAAAGGAGGTTGTTACAAAAGATTGGTTGGACAAAGTTAAACTGTAACCCTAAAGGTTTGAGAGTAAAACTGTAACCCTAAAGGTTTGAAAAGTGTTAAATTGCAACCTTAAAGAAATACAGTGCAACATTTGAGAGAAAATAAAATTAAATGCAGAGGAAAGAGGTTAGCCACTGTGCTATTGTTCCTAGACTGTGCTACTGTCCACACAGCGCAGGTGGAAATAAGTGACGCACCAAACTGTGATATTGGACTTTTTTAAAGACTTACCAAACCTGTTATTCCCTCGACTTTTTCTCCTCTACTTGATCACCATTTTGTGAGTAATAACAAAGTTGAAGTCATTCATAGGAGGTGTAATTTGAGGCTCTGTACACGTTCTTTAACAACGGAATAACTGTACTTGAATATCGGTGGACAAGGTGGACCAAAGTTTAAGGATTTTCTTGCACTTTCTGGATGATGCTAGAAGTGTTTTTGAATGGTTCCCTTACCCTCTTCCTGTGCGTAGGAAGTTTCGTGATACCAAGATAGGGAGAACTAAGCAAGACAAGCCCAGTAGTGTAAGCAAAGGTCACAAATGATTTAAACTTCTTTGAGTGATGTCGGTTTCATACCATCACTTCCAGAATGCGGAATTTACTGACGTTTTCATAAGAAGTGGTTCTTATGAAGTCAGCATTAAATTCTATATTCTGGAAGTGATGGTAGGAAACTTCCATTATGCCCTGAGTTCCGTTTATACCACTGATAGCATTAAAGAACCAGGGACTACTATGACAACATGAGTTCTTCCCTTCATCTAGCTATAATTTCTTTGTATCAGTTGGTTTATATAATTTATTTTTTTGTGTAGAGTTGTCACTATATTTTAACTTGTTTTTATGTTATTTGTGTTACATTTGCATCTCTAAAGCAATTTTTTTTCACTTATATGTATAAGAATTTAAAGTAAGATTTTTCTAACAAGTTAATAAACTTTACAGTTTTTTTTTATGTAGAATATTCGATACTTGAACTTTGCTATAAGATAACAATTACTGTACACCAAAAGTAGAAGACGAGGACATCCCAATGAAAGCCTTCGGTTTCGGTGTTTCGACTTTGCTCCTTTCTCTTGCCATTGTATTTTTTGATAAGTGAAATGTTAATTGCAAAAACTTATAATTATTATAAGTAATCATTCTTCCTGCTTATAGAGTCTTTTTGTGTCTCGTGTTGTGTTTTTGCTTTGCTTTGTAAATATCTAGCATAATATTTACCCAAAACTCTTCAGTATGTTGTTACAAATTCACAGAACTGAATTCTTGGTTATTTTCTGTCTAGGTCATTTTCTTTTCCTATATCCTTCTTTCTCCATTCTTCTTCTTTGTCTACATCTTTTCCCACTTCTATGTGGGGTCGATGTTTGGCAAAGAAGAAGAATGAAGAAAGAAGAATATAAGAAAAGAAAATGACCTAGACAGAAAATAACCTAGAATTCAGTTCTGTGAATTTGTAATTGATGTGATGGTGCCAGGATAGGTTTATAAGGTAGATTCATCTTCATAAATAAGATTAGCTATTGATAGGTTACTTACCATTATGATTAGAATAATTTGAAGTACGTTACTTTAGTCAATATGAAGTATCAAAACATTGCTTAGGCATAATAAAACAAATGTTAACACTATACTATATTGCATGAAGTCCAAGTTCAAATACTACTAGGTTTATTTTTATGAAGCAATTATTTTCCTTGCAGGTAGAATTAGACCTTGTGTAATAAATCTCCTCTTTCAGATTTAGTAGCAGTGCTGTGCCCCAAAGGACCTCTTCGGATATTGGTTGAGACTGCACAAGAAAGAAACGAGCCTATTTTTCCCGCCCTCATTTATTCTTGTAAGGAATTTCAGTTATTTTACTTTAATTGTTAAATAGATTCATCTTTTTGCTGAAATATATTGCATTATGTTTATGATACGGGGAGGCAAGTACCTAGTAATGATTTGGTTTTCTGTCATTTCAAATAATGATTTTTTGTTATGTTGCTATCGGAAGAAGATTAGATGTCCATATATTTGTGTTGATATACATACACACAACAGAAAAGTGAAAAGGAGATACCTTTACTGAATATGATCTCGCATTGTATGACTAGAGGGTCTTTTTTTCATAGTTCAGTTTCCTTTACCTCCTTAAGGTATATGGCTTTGACATTTCAGTCCCGATATCCTTTGTGTTAAATTATCTTAACCCTTTTACCCCCAGGCTATTTGGAACTTTCCAACCCTTAACCCCCAGGCGTTTTTTTTTTTTTTTTCAAGCACATTTTGCAATATATATTTTTTAAATTGCTCTAACAGCCATAATTTTCATCATAGAGAGGTCAGGTTGGTCTCATTCTTTTGGAAAATGCCTGAGGTTTCTAATAAAGTTATCAAGAATATGCAAAAAAAATGTAAATAGCAGTTTTTTGCAAGGACGTACCAGTACGTCCATGAGGGTAAAGGGATGAGTTTTGTGAAACGTACCAGTGCGTACGTCCATTGGGGGTGAAAGGGTTAATGGTTCTATAGCTCTTAGGTATCTTAGATTCCTGCAGTGTATAACAATAAAGTAAAAGTGAATTTTATTTTAGTGATATGGTGTTTATTTCAGCAAACATTATGTACAGCACATTAGACGGGGCAGAGAATGAAGAGGAGAGCAACGCAAGAGCTCGAGCAAGGCAGTCTCCACGGGAAGAGCAGAGTGCTACAAACAGGCCAGAAGCCGAGAGGGATCCAGCTGAAACCATCCCTCCCAGGAACAGACGGAATAATGCTGAAAACGGTCATGTAAACAGAGATGCAGATGCTGGGTTTACAAATGAATGGGCTCAACAGCTCGATGACAGGGTTGTGAGGAGACGTGATCAGGTACTTTACCCGTTTATGACATGCTGGATTTTCTCTATTCATCTTTGCTATATCATGGTATTGTATAACTGACATGTAGAGAGGATTAACATGCATTTGAAAGTGATATGTTAGAATTTTGTGAAACCTTTCATCATTTTGCTTAGGTTCAGGTTTTTATTTACGACATGATGATTTATGTTGTTAAAATGATGTAATAGTTCCCTTGATAAAACATATCTGTAGCAGGAATGTTTCACTCTTTATTCATGTTTTACTATTACTCTTCATCATCATTGTCATAGCTTTTATTTCTTTCGATAAACCTTCCCTGATGCTCATAATGATTTCGTCTTTGGATTAATGGAATGTCAACGTTGAACCTCTCCTGATGTTTGTATTGATTTTGTCTTTGGAAGCTTGTAATGTCGACGTTGCTTCTTAAAGTTAAGAAAATTTTCGTGAAAGCCGTTAAAAATTTCTTTTATCTCTGATGTCCTCCACTGTAAGATCCTTCGCCTCCATATCTGCTATTACACACTCCTTCTAACTTCTCTGGTTTCTTCCTCCTCCTACTTGGCACATCCATTTCCAACATCCTCCTCCTAACATACTCCAGGTCTCTCCTCATTATGTACCCAAACCAATGGAGTCTCTTTGTTCCTTAACTGAATACAAACCACGCTATTTACATGGGGTAATTACTTCGGCGCAGCCGATGACGAGCCATAAAGTTTTAACGAGGGTTTCCTACCCCACCGCTAGTTAGCGGGGGGGGGAGGGGTAGCTTGCTACCCCTCCACCTTCACACACACCGGTGATTCGGCCACTTTACTTTTGGCTTGGAGAGACGACAGACCTGTCAGCGCTCTCCTCTCTTTTGACTGCCATAATTTTTGTTTGCTTTTTCTCGCAGTGTTTGTGTGTGAAGTTGGCCTCTATTATCATCATGCGTACTTGCCCTGGTCTTCCCGGCCGCCCTTGCGGAACCTTTATGTCGGCCGTGGAGACGGATCCGCACTCCTTATGCCCTCAGTGTAAGGGCTAACGGTGTGATAGTGCTAATTTGTGTATTGAATGTAGGGAGTGGTCTACCTCCCAGTGGGAGAGGTTTTCCTGGCGACGTAAGAAGAAGGCTAAACAGGATCGTTCTCCTTCCGAAAGTTCTCGGGAGAGAGAAAATCCTAGGTCTTCTTCTCCCGCCGCCCATTCCTCCTCCGAAGCTCCAGCTCGGGCGGCCGGCGAACGGTAGCGTAGACCGTAATGTTGATATTGTTGACCGATCCCGTGGTAAGGGGGAGGCCGCTGCCTACCATAGCGAGGCGGCTGCCCCTCCCCCCTCTGAGGAGGTTGTTATTTCTAACAAGGATCTTTTTCAGCTTTGGGCTTCTTTGGGGCTACAGGGTTTGCCCTCCAAGGAAGCCCTGTTTGACATGGTCAAACGGGGTGCGGCCGCCGAACAATCGTCAACTACAGCGGAAATAGATCCTCTGTCTGTGGTTGACGTAGTTGTTTCGGAAACATCCCATGGATCTGTCCAAACACCTGTTACTGTGGCTGAGGTAGCTGAAGGCTCTGTCTCTCCCTCCAAACACACTTCGAGGGAGGAGCTGAGTCCTACGGTCTCTCCTTCCACTGAGGTTCCCTCTCGAGGGAGTTCTCTGGTAGAGACGCCTCTTCGGAGGCCCTATGATGGTCAGCTTGCTGATCCCACGGCCCCTCGTGGGCGTATAAGGCGGAAGGCTCGGCCTCCCCTTCGCTGTAGAGGCCTTCCCTCTCCCTTTAAGGGGGTTAGGAGGCGTCTCTTCGGCTCGTCGTCCCCACAATCCTCTGCGGAGGAGACGACTCGCCGCTCTCCTGTCCTGCCAGCTACCACCCTAGACCTCTCCGGGGATCGTTCGCGTTCCCCTTTGGAGGATGGTCGTCCTTCGGGACAAGGGTCTCCTCAACCATCTACATCGAAGGCTGCTGATGCGCTTTACGCGCCCCCTGAGTCTGCCACTGCGCAGTCCCCAGGCCCTTCGGGGTCTCAGGGACTTGAGCGCAAAACTGCGCCTCTCGTCTCTAAGCGTAAGGCTCTGCCTGCGCCCGTTGCTGTTGTTCCTGATGTTGCTGACAAAGCGCTTCGGCGCTCACCTGTAGGCGTTCGCGCCTCTGATCCTGTTACGCGCCAGGGTTCCCCTGCGCACCCACGCCCATCGACAACTGTTCCTGATGCAGCGCGCAACCGCTCAAAGGCGCCCACGCGCCCACCTTTACCAACGCTGCCGCGCCCCCCAGTTCCTGTTACATCGCGTGCGATTCCTAAGGTACCTGAGTCGGCGCACAGGCGCCCACAGGTTCCTACGGTCTCGCCGCGCCCTATGGGGGAAAAACGCAGCGCGAGTTCACCCCCTGTTCTTGTATCACCGCGCACGGTCCAACAAGTTCCGATGTTGGCGCACAGGCACCCACAGGTTCCTGTGGACTCGTCACGCCCTATAGGGGGGAAAGCGCGACGCGCGATCGCCCCCGGTTCCTGTCACTTCACGCGCGGTCCAAAAGGTTCCAGAGTCGGCGCACGGGCGCCCACAGGTTCCTGCGGACTCGTCGCGCCCTACGGGGGAAGATCGCGTCGCGCGTTCACGCGCGATTCCATCCTCAGCGCTCACGCGCTCTCCATCACGTGCTATAAAGGAGGTTCGCGATGCGCATTCACGCGCAGTTGTTGTTCCAGCTCCCGCGCGTTCCCCAACGTGATCGCGTGGCGCGCCGATTCAACACGTGGCTCCGGGGATGGCTAAGTTAGCGCACAGGCGCTCACAGCCTCCTCTGGAATCGCGCGAGTCTGCTGCCGACAATATCGCGCGCGACGCTCATCTGTCACGCCCAGTTCCAGCTACGCGCCCTGTGCCTGTGTTCAAGGCAACTGTGGGCGCTCCTCAGACCGTTCGCAACCCGCGGCCTCCGAAACAGCCTGTTTCAGATACGCGCTATGCGCGCTAACAATCGCCAGCACGGTTAACGACCTCGCAGGCGAATAGGGCGATCCCTCCCGAATGTCGCCCGCAGGTCTCTCGGGATTCTGCTATAGTTCTATCGCCTTCGCGGCAAGTTCTCCCAGACACGTGCACAGGCGCCCCTGTCATATCGCGCCCTTCCGGGTCTCACCAGGTCGCTGCGCGCGCGTTCAGCCAGTTCCTGATCGTCGTACGTCGACACCTTCACCAACGCGTTTTCGCGGCCTTATTCCGGCCCACTCTCCAAGGCATGACCGCGCCATTGATCCATCTGCGCACCATCGCTTTGCGGCCGCCCCCGCCCATGCAGGGGTGCGCGCGATTTTTCAACATCGCACGCCCACGCAGGGGCACGTGCGATTTTTCAACATCGCACGCCCACACGGGTGCGCGCGCGCGATTTGGTTCACGCTTGTGATCTTCCAGCTTCGCGTTACTTTAACGCGCGCGACCCTGTGCCGGGCCCGCTTCACAAGCCCCAGCGCGACCGCCGGCAGGCGGATTCTTCCTTGTCGCGCTCCCCCCTCCGTAAGCGCAGACCAGCGCGCTCGCCAGAAAGGGGGCCGCTCCTCGGAAAGGTCAAGGGATTCTTCTTTTTCACCCAGAAGGCGAACCCTCGTTTGTTAACTCCTCCTAGGGATCCATCGGTCCCCTTCCCTCCAGAGGGAGTGTCTGCCAGCGCCGCTGTCAGTCAACAGCCGTGGTTTGATACCCTCCTCAGAGCTCTTGTGCGGGCTATTAAGCCAGCCGCCTCTGACTTGGGTCGCGAACCAGTGGCAGTTTCCTCCCCCCTGAAGAGGAAGAGAGGAGTCTCTCCCGTGGATCTTCCTCCGAGACCTGGGCTATCTCCTCGCAGATCCTTAAGCAAGGTTCCTACTCCTCCTCAGACCTTCTCGCCCTCCCCTGCGGAGGAGGAATACCCCTCCTCAGGGGAGTCGGTCGGAGAGGATGTCTTCCCCATCGCACCAATGGAAGAAGTTCATCCCCCTCCCGAGAGGTCTCCTCGACTTTAGGTGGAGAAGGACCTACCACCTTCGCTTTTGGAGTCCTGTATCCCTCCCAGGAGGGAATCTAAGGACTCTAAAACTATTCCTAAATCGTCGGCCAGGATCAGACAGGAGCAGCCTAGGGCAGTCGAGGATACCCACGTGTCCCCCCAGGAAGAGCCCTTGGGGTCAGGAGACTTCGCTGCAAGTCCATCGGGAGGCGAGCGCCAGGAATCGGAACATGCATTCTGGCAAGTTCTGTCCCTCATGAGGAGTCTAAACGGGATCCCAGATCCTGAGGTCCCTCCTCGTGATGGGCAGGACACAGTCCTGGATCGTATCTTTGGCACTCATAAGCCCTCCAGGGCCAGTGCAGCTTTGCCCTGGTCTCAGGGGATGAAGAGTGCCAGAGAGAAGATCGAGGGACAACTCGCGAAGCTTGCCTCCTCAAGCAGGTCGAGTGCCGGTTATAAGCTCCTCCCTCCTCCTCGAGTCCATCAGAGGAGGTATTTTGAGATCCTTGAGGAGCCTTCTCTGAGTCCTCCCCTGCACCACTCCGTGGAAGCCCTCACAGGTGGAGTCTCTCTTGAGAGACTCTCCAACCGGCACGTGTCCTTCTCGGCCACTGAGATCCAGTGTCAGGAGAAGGTCATTAAGTGCGCCATGCAGGCCGCTTCATGGCTAGACATCTGGCTGGGTTCTCTGGGCATTCTGGTGCGGTCCGAGGATCTGTCCAAGGAAAGCACCAGGAAAGCGCTGGAGACCTTCCTCCTCTCGGGCACTCGGACCATCGAGTTCCTGTCCCACCAGATTACCAGCTTGTGGGCCAACACGATCCTCAAGCGTCGGGACGCAGTTGCTGAGAGGTTTCATCAGAAGGTCCCTGGCGCCGAGGCTAGTAGGCTCAGACACTCTTCTGTCCTCAGCAAGAGTCTGTTCGAGCTTAAGGACGTGGAGCGTACTGCCGAAAGGTGGAGGCAGTCCAATCAGGATTCCCTCATCCATAGAGCCCTGACATCAAGGCCCTACAAGCCCCCGGCAGTACAGCAGCCCCGGCCTGCCAAGGACACGAAGAAGACAACCGTTACAGCGAAGCCCTTTCCTGCCAGGGGCAAAAGGAGCAAGAAGTCCTCCAAGGGGAGCAAGAACCCTAGAGGGAACGACCGAGGCCGGAAACGCTAGGGGTGGCGATCCCCCTGCATGTCCACCAGTGGGGGGATGCTTTCAGAGTTGCGCAGCAAGGTGGCAGCAACTTGGGGCGAATGCCTGGACGATCTCTGTGATCTCTCAAGGGTATCGCGTCCCGTTCACGGCATCTCTACCTCCCCTGACAGCGGATCCAGTGTCGCTGAGCTCTCTTGCCATGGGGTCGGCAAAAGGGCAGGCCCTTCGGGCCGAAGTCCAGACCATGTTGGAGAAGAACGCGCTCCAGGAGGTCTTGGACGGGTCCCCAGGCTTCTACAGTCGACTCTTTCTTGTGAAAAAGGCGTCTGGAGGCTGGAGACCAGTCATCGATCTCTCGACACTGAACGGGTTTGTCAAACAGACGCCGTTCAGCATGGAGACAGCAGACACGGTCAGGCTTGCAGTGAGACCGCGGGATTTCATGTGCACTCTGCATCTGAAGGATGCGTACTTCCAGATCCCAATCCATCCGTCTTCAAGGAAGTACCTAAGATTTTGCCTAGATCACAAGATCTACCAGTTCAAGGTGTTGTGTTTCGGTCTCTCCACAGCACCTCAGGTATTCACCAGAGTCTTCACCATCATCTCTTCGTGGGCACACAGGACCGGCATCCGTCTCCTTCGTTATCTGGACGACTGGCTGGTCCTGGCAGACTCGGAGGTATCCCTTCTCCACCACCGAGACAAGCTCCTCGAGGTTTGCCGGGATCTGGGGATCGTGGTGAACCTCGAAAAGTCTTCTCTGCAGCCCTCTCAGAGACTGGTTTATCTAGGTATGATCATAGACTCCAATCTCCACAAAGCCTTCCCATCAGACGAAAGGATTTCAAGGCTGAGGAAGGTCGCGAGACCTTTCCTCACTCGAGAAGAACTCCCAGCCCAATCGTGGCTTCGTCTCCTCGGCCACCTTTCCTCTCTAACCCGCCTCGTTCCCAGCAGTCGCCTCAGACATCTTGATCCCTATGGGATCGGCGGAACGGTCGGACCTGGAGTGGTGGGTGGCAGAAGAGAATCTACGAAAGGGAGTGGATCTTCTCGTCTCCCCCCCAGATTTGATGTGGTCAAAATCAGAAAAGTACCTTCACATAAACCTGCTGGAGATGAAGGCCATCTTTCTGGGCCTTCAAAAGTTCCACCAAGTCCTGGCGGGTCACTCCGTAGTGGTGATGAGCGACAACACCACGGTGGTGGCTTACATCAACAAGCAGGGAGGTACCTTTTCGGAACTACTGTCCCATCTTGCAGTAGAGATCCTGAGATGGTCCGAGGCCCACTCGATATCACTTACAGCTCTCTTCATTCCAGGCAAGAGGAATGTGCTCGCCGACAGTATGAGCCGAACGACGCAGATAGTGAGTACCGAGTGGTCTTTGGATCCTCTGATAGCCAACAAAGTCCTGACTTTGTGGGGTTCTCCGAGTGTGGATCTGTTCGCTACGGCGTTGAACAACAAGCTTCCGCTGTATTGCTCCCCAGTCCCGGACCCCAAGGCTCTCTGGCAGGATGCCTTCCAACAACGGTGGGACAACGTCGACGTGTACGCCTTTCCCCCGTTCTGTCTGATGAGGAGGGTCCTCAACAAGACCAGAACATCGGTCAATCTCTCGATGACTTTGATAGTTCCGCTGTGGCATCACGCGGAGTGGTTTCCGGACCTTCTGCTGCTCCTCACGGAGATCCCGAGGGAACTCCCTCCACATCACGAGCTACTCAAACAACCACACTCCAACATCTTCCACAAAGCCGTAGCTTCGCTTCGACTTCACGCCTGGAGACTATCCAGCATCTCCTCAAAGAGAGAGGATTTTCGCAACAAGTTGTGAAAAGGATGTCTGGTCACCTGCGCAGGTCATCCGCAGGAGTCTACCAGGCGAAGTGGCGAGTTTTCTGTGGTTGGTGCCGTGGAAGGGGTATCTCTCCCCTCGATGCCACTCTACCAGCAATAGCGGAGTTCCTTGTGTATCTGCGGGAAGAAATGCGCCTTTCAGTCTCGGCAGTGAAAGGCTATCGCTCAGCCTTAAGTCTTGCCTTCAGGCTCAAAGGAATGGACATTTCCTCCTCGCTGGAACTGTCCCTGCTCATACGAAGTTATGAACTTACCTGCCCTCAGTCGGAAGTGAGACCTCCTCCTTGGAACGTGGTTCGAGTCCTCAGGTCTCTTAAGAGGCCTCCCTACGAACCATTACGCCAGGCTTCGGATCGCCACCTTACCTGGAAGACGGTGTTCCTGCTAGCTTTGGCCTCGGCCAAGCGAGTTGGCGAACTACATGGTCTCTCATGCGACGTCGCCCATTCAAGGGGATGGGGGGAGGTGACGTTCAGCTTCGTCCCTGAGTTTGTTGCCAAGACTCAGAACCCGGGAGTACAGGACCCTAGGTTCGACTCTTTCCAGGTCTCGAGTCTTCGTTCCGTAACAAATGACCCAGATCATCTCCTACTGTGCCCAGTTAGGAGTCTGAGGTTGTATCTGAAGAGAACAGCTGCAGTCCGGCCCCAGGTGTGAGCCTTGTTTGTTAGCACCAGGCCGACGAAGAAGAGGGTCACCAAGAACACCATCTCGGCCTGGATCCGCAAGGTAGTCCACCTAGCCTTGAGTTCTGACCCTCCTCCGTCACGACGCCCTAGGGCGCATGATGTCAGGGGCGTAGCTGCGTCCCTGGCCTTCAAGAAGAACTTTTCCGTGACGCAGGTCCGGCAAGCCGGGGTCTGGAAGCGTCAGACTACTTTCACGGCCCACTACCTGCAAGACATGACCCACAGGAGGCTCGATACGTTTTCTATCGGACCTGTGGTGGCTGCACAACAGCTGGTCTAACCTCAGGCTCCTAATTGGACAAGTAGCAGAGGGTTGAGGGCATTGTTACCCGGTTTTAGTCTGTGTGAATGAAAAGATCTGTCTGGCCCTTTTCTTTTCTTCATCCTCTCCTCCCTTGGAGAAAAACAGCATCCTGGTTCTTTGCACAGCTGACCTCGAACCTCTGCAGGTAAGCCATGCTTCCTTGTGTTCCTAGTATTAGCTTATAATACTGTCATGTCCCCATACCCTGACGAGGTGGTATTGGGTTGTCCTAGCCTAGATTTCCTTATTAAGGACTCCAGGTCAACTTCCTAGGACGTGTCACTGCTCACCTTCACACACAGCTTACATAGGCCGCAGCAGTCCTTGACTGCCTGCGAGGTGCAGGGTCCCCGATCCTGGAGTTGCTTTATGAACTCAGGTTCGGGGACCCCGGGCAAGCCATAGCCAGTATGGCAGGGGACTTACCTCCCTTCCTAAGGGTTGAGTCACCCCATGTAAATAGCGTGGTTTGTATTCAGTTAAGGAACAAATGTCAAATTCGTAGATAATTTTTATTTTTCCTAACGATACAAACCTAGCTATTTACAGTTATGTGTTCACCAGCCCTGTCCCCCAAGATAAGTCCTACCTCTTAGTAAAGTGGATCTTCACCGGTGTGTGTGAGGGTGGAGGGGTACCAAGCTACCCCTCCCCCCCCGCTAACTAGCGGTGGGGTAGGAAACCCTCGTTAAAACTTTACGGCTCATCATCGGCTGCGCCGAAGTAATTACCCCATGTAAATAGCTAGGTTTGTATCGTTAGGAAAAATAAAAATTATCTACGAATTTGTTAATTTTATTAAATTTTCTTTGTCGGGTGTGTAACCTTAGTTGCAGTGTCATTAAATATTACTACTTGGTCAAACAACTCAAAAACCTAATGAAAGATTTGAAAATTAGGTTCATGGCATAAGAAATACAGCTACTGTACATAAAAGAATTTGCTAAAAATTTTGTTCTTAAAGGATTTTAGCAACACCTCAATGCCATCCCAAATCTGTATTTGCCAAACATTAGCTGATGTATGTGTTAATATTGTGGAGTTTTATGACCTATATTGACTGGGGGGATAAGATTTGATAGAATGGTTGTTGGTTGGGTAGAAATATGCCTTTGAGTTGCAGTTTAGATTTTGTAAAATTATCTGTAGTACAGTAATTTGAGTATTTTGTTAATGGACTATCTCTTTCCTTCACTGGCTACTGAGCATTTCTAAAATTTGAGAGTAAAAAATATTGTCATAAAGGACAGTTTATATAAAAAGGAATTTTATCGATAAAATTTCATAATTCTAGAGTGCTCACTTACTGTACTTAGGTACGGTAAGCATGTCTTTTAGGAAAAATACTTCAAAATCAAACAATTAGCTCTAGTCTTGGGTAGTGCCATAGCCTTTGTACCATGGTCTTCCACTGTCTTCAGTAAGAGTTCTCATCCATGACTGTACACTCAGGCACACTATTCTATCTATTTTCTTATTTCCTTTCATTACTGAGCTATTTTCCCTGCTTAAGCCTTATATCATCCTGCTTTTCCAACTAGGGTTGTAGCTTAGCTAGTAACAATAATAGAATGTGATTGTAGTTAGATGTTGGTGTTATTCCTTTACTAGAGGCAAGAAATCGGGAACAAATTCTAATTTTAAGGAGTAACCTCTACATTCCAAGCTTCCAGAGACGAATGCAATTTGAACATCAAGCGAGTGTAGAAATAAGAAATTTTATTATTAAATTTTTTTCTGCTTTCCTTTTACATGGCAAAGCATTTGTTTATTGGCTGGTTTAACAGGTCAGACAATATCAATTAAATGTTTAATGATCCCCTATTTTCCTCTGACTTCTTTGCTTTTTTTTTGCCTGAATCCTCATATGGTCCAATTTTTATCACTTGTTCTTTTGACTGACAGATCTATTCTCATCTTATGCTCAAACCATCTCAGTCTTTTAGTTGCAATTATTTGTGCGAGTCTTACTTAAAATTCATGAGCATTTCCTTTCAAGTATGAAGAGGTTCGACATACATTTTCGAAATACAAGAGAATGTTTTCCAATAATAGGTATGAAAGCCCTTTGTTCCGTGTAATAAGATGAACTGGTATGAGGATGTGGCTTGGAGCAATTTCATCTTGCCCAAACTGATATTAAAACCTTTTTCCTCTTAAGTTGCAAATCCCAGCAAGTGGCTTAGCTTTTATCAGTTTTATCCTCCTATTGTTAGATGATTAGGTTAGTAATTACTTCTTTCTTATATGGGTTATACTGAACAAGTATATCTCAAAAACTTTGTTCAGGTTTTTTTATGTGATCATGTGAAGATTAGGAACGATTTTCCTAATCGGGTAGTTGAATCAGTAGAACTTCTAAATTTCAAAGTTGCAGCAAATGTTTTTTTGTTGAACAGGCAGACATAAGTCTTTTTATAGTTTATATGTGTCATATCTGTTTTGACGTTGTTACTGTTTTTTGAATGATTTATTGTTAATTTTTTCTCATCAATTATTTATTTCCTTAATTCCTTTCCTCACTGGGCTATTTTTCCCTCTAGGAGTCCTTGGGCTTATATTATCTTGCTTTTCCAACTAGGGTTGTAGCTTGGATTGTAATAATAATATCATTATATTCTCATGCAAGTGTCTTCCTTGCTGGAACTTAAACTCCAAAATTTTCCACTTGTTTCTCGAAAGCAGTCGCTTACCTGTTGTTCTAGTGGTTAACAGCAAAGTGTAAGCATAAATTTCTCTAGTGTGTGATTTAATACCCTCATCCTTATCTTTACACCAGATCGTTTTACCACAGGAAGGAATAGGCTATTGTGCTGATTAGGAAAATTTTTTGTGTTTTTAAAGCGATTGTCAACAGACTGTGGGCATTCTAATGTGTTAAAGGGTGGTGAAGCAGAGTACATAGATCAAGACGATAAACTTAAGCATTTCAAGATTTGTACCAAGTGTTTGGTCTGGCCTCCAAATGAGCATAACAATTCATAAGTAGCATTTTATGTGTAAATCAGATGGCTCTTTTAGACTTGCTGTCCAATCATTTAAATTCTCACAAGTACATTTTCATTTGCTACATTTAATCCTTTTTTTTTATTATTTTTACTAAGTTGGGAATGTTTTAATTTTATGCTTTGACCATATGGTTTTGTCCATTTGTTTATATTCATCATTACAATTATAAAGTTAGTTAGTTTTCTTTCTTCATGAGGTTAGCTGTCTGATGAATTTTCTCTTGTTTAATATGGTCTAGGATTTTATTTTCTTCCCTCCTGGCTAGTACAGTGGTAACGCGTTCGCCTAGCATTCGCATGGCAGCAGATCTATCCCCGCCCAGGACCGTAAGTTTAAGCTGTTTACTGGGGAGGCCACTGCTGTGGTTGGGCACCACAGTGGGGAGTTGGGCTTGCCCGGCTGACGTTCTGGTGAGCATCTATTCTAATGGAACTGGAACTAAAACCAGACAACTTTAACTTTAACACTGGTCATCAACCTGCCATTTCCAAAATTGTTTCTTCTTAAATTTATTGGATATTTTCCTTTTGCATCACTTGTAAACCTCCTACATCCTTGAAATTATGTTTAGTGTAACTGCCTTGTGCCCTATTCTTGGTGAAATTACTTGCTTCTTCCAGCAATAAGTAAAACTTCTCAACTTCTTAGATCTATTTGAAAATGACTAAGGGGTTTTGTTATATCTTTACATACTTACTTTACTTTGATGGCTGCTTTTCCGGTCCCATACAGCAGGGGAACCCTACTCTTCTACAGGACCGCCACTGTCATTTTACCTTGTTTGTTCAGAGTATTTATCGTTTCAGATCACTTATTGTTCATTTACTGTTAAATCATCACTGTAGTAGGATTTTTTGAATAAGAAAGTCTTCAGTTTCCTCTTGAAAGCCTTAATGTCTTCAATTATTCGAATGTTTTGTGGGAGCTTGTTATATAGTCTCGCAGGCCGCATATTTAAAGGCTCTAGAGCTTAAAGTAGATATATATCTAGGTTCCATCAGTTTGAAGCCATCTGTAACTATTCTCGTGTCGACATGATTTGTTGGCTGTGCAATATGTAGCAATTTTCTTAAATATTTTGGACGCCCGGTTCTGATAACTTGGTGGGTTATTGTACATATTTCTTCTCTCTTTCATAGGTGACTCACCACCAGCAGCATAATCCAAGTAACATTGAACAAGTTCAGGCTCATCCCCGAGATTTGACTTCAGATGAAGATGATGAAAGTAAGTGATATTTTTGCTCCATGATGGACCGGTGTTTTTCTTGGAGCACATTTTGAGATATCTGGTTTATAGTTTTAGAATTTTGCTAATGTATCCAACATAGTACAGTAGTACTACAGCATGGTACTGGCTTGTTAGGGAATTTATATCCAATGCCTCTAATGGAATGTTACTCTGATAATTGAAAGAATAAAATATATTACCTAATAAATCCCCCCTTGGAATTTTTTTCAATATTATATTTCTTCCAAATTGATAACTGTCTTCATTAGCAAGATTATTCACTATGTCTTGGACCTTATCAAGTGTTGGTTTATACAATGTCAATAAATGATAGGTAGAAATAATCATGCTTAATTTTGGTTTGCTTTCAGTTATACACAAGACATATAAAGTTTTCTTTTTTAGTATTTAAACTTCATCAAACATTTCATGGCACTGTCAGATATCTATTCTGGTCTGATACAGGCATTCTTTTGTGCTGTTTCTGTATGATTTATTTCCTGAATAAATGTAATAGCCATTTAATCAAAATATATTTTATAATGCAATGTTTTTTTTATATTTTTATTTTTGAGGAGTAATATTCATTTAGAAAAAGTATATGTAAACTCTCTTGTATTTGGTGTGTTAATAAATTCTTTGTTGTGCAATATTTGTAATAAAAGGAACTGTTAAAATTATTACAAATTCCATGCAATTATCAAAAGGGTATCTTCTTTTTTAGTATACTGTACTTTGTAATTTAATGATTATTAATTTTCCGCAGGAGGTGTAAAACTAGGCCTTGGCGATTTTATTTTCTACAGTGTCTTGGTGGGAAAAGCATCATCATACGGCGACTGGAATACCACCATTGCGTGCTTCATTGCCATACTTATTGTGAGTAGATGTAATTCTCTAGTGCAAGTATTAATGAAATCCCAATTTAATTTGAGGAAATTAAAGTCTTCGTTTTCAATAATGAGTCTCGATTCCTGTTTATAAGAGTATACCTTTAATTGTGCGATGGTTTGTTTGAAATATTATTATAAGAAAAAAAAATTTAACTTGGTAGCCATTTTAAACTATATTAGTTTATGATAAGAGAATACATAAGACTCCATTCAGCCAAACATGCTTAAGGTGGTCTTGAGATGAGTAACAAAATTTAAGTATTATTGCACAGTAACCAAGACCCTGGACTTGAACATTAAAGGTATTACCTAATAGTAATTCTATATGATTTCTAGTCTAAGCTAAACTGCACTTTATACTTATTGATTTGTTAAATATTTAAGTAGAGAAATATGACTAGTTTGAGGATTTCGTAACCCTTTTACCCCCAATGGACGTACTGGTACGTTTCACAAAACTCATCCCTTTACCCCCATGGACCTACCGGTACGTCCTTGCAAAAAACTGGTTTTTGCATATTTTTGATAACTTTATGAGAAACTTGAGTCATTTTCCAAAATAATGAGACTAACCTGACCTCTCTATGACAAAAAATTAAGGCTGTTAGCGCAATTTAAAAAAAAAAAAAAAATTGCAAAATGTGCTTTAAAAAAAACAAAAACGGCAGGGGTTTAAGGGTTGGAAAGTTCCAAGTAGCATTGGGGGTAAAAGGGTTAATAATAATTGTGACCTCATGATGCATTTTCCTTTTCTTGATTTGCATTACAGGGACTATGCTTGACCCTCATCATGTTGTAATTGTGACATGATGCATTTTCCTATTCTTGATTTGCATTACAGGGACTATGCTTGACCCTCATCATGTTGTAATTGTGACATGATGCATTTTCCTATTCTTGATTTGCATTACAGGGACTTTGCTTGACCCTCATCATGTTGGCCATCTTCAAGAAAGCTCTGCCTGCCTTACCCATATCCATAACCTTTGGCCTGATATTCTACTTCTCAACGTCTCTGCTGGTGGTACCATTCACGGAGAGGTTGGCCAGCGAACAGGTGTATATATAGTATCGACCAAGACTTCATTTTAGTGCCCTAGGAGGAATTTTGAGTTAAGAAGCTTTATATGTCTGGAGTAATTTTAATAGCTTTGATGCAGTGTTTGTTGTGAATAGCGACAATTTTTAATACCTTGCAAAAATACATATTGGGTAATCATTAACTTTATTCTCATCCCTATATTTTCTATATTTTACATAGGGGCCCTAATGGAGCATCACAGTCCCTGACTTGACTGATTTTTGTGGTTTTGTATAACAAATTTAAAATAGCCACAAAAAGTAAACCTCTTTCTTACAGTTTTTATAACAATCGGGTATGCAAGTAAACTTAATTGTTACCCATATTTGTAGTATGCATTTCTGACATTCCATGAAATGCACTAGAATTGAAACTGTAGTTAGTATGTCTTTGTAGTGTGAGAGGTATAACTGGAGGAACTGAGATTGATCAGTGTGGAACAAAATTCTTGCATTCTTGTATAAAGATCGTCTTAAGTAACATCAGTGATGGTTCTATCTTATGTTTTTGAAAATGGGGAATTGATTTTCCTCATCATTTCAGAGTAATTGGCAATTTTTCTACCATCTTGATAGCATCTAGCACAAATTGGGATTCAAAGCCTTGCGGCGTTTACCGAGCTCGTGTCTATTATATGAAAACTACTTGTAACTTCTATGCTGTATTTGCAAAGTTGTGACTAAATTACTTTTGTCAGTTCTTCCTTTTCATCACCAAATCTGTTGCTAATTGTGCAAGGACTTCATTTTAATCTTCAAAAGATTGCTGTTGAATTATTCAACATGAATTATTTTGTGAATATAGAGAAAAGGATGAAGTTTTTATAATGATAATTTTTCAGATTTCATAAATAATTACAGGTACCATGCAAAACTAATGCACCCTTTTAACACGAGCTTAAAATCACTTGAGTAAATTTGTGCGAGTGACACAGTGAATGTTTAAAAGAGAGTGCCGTAAGTGTAGATTGAAGGTTGCATAGATTTGTATTTGATCTCTCAATAAATTTGAGACAAGGTAAAAACACCAAAGATAAGTGTAAATGAAGTCAGGTACAAGCCAATTTAGAAGGCAAGTGGGCGTACATGTCACAGGTACAGAACTGCCAAAAATACTAGACTGTACTGTACTGAATTCGATTTGCTCTGCCAGACCTCCAAGTTGGTATTACATTTAGACTGTTAGGTATGACAAGCAGTTAATAGATTCTCAAAGAACTTAGTCTCATTACATGTGATACTGAATGGGGTGGCTTATACAAATTTATTTAAAGCTAATTTCATCCTTATTCTGTTAGCATCCGGTTGTGAGTGAAGTACATAGGTTTTGAAAAATTTTAATCAAAAAGAAATTGTGACAGTGACAGATGTTGGTAAGATTTCCAAGGCCTCTTCTTCATTCAGAGACAGTTATAATCACTATTTCTTCATACGACTAACAATGTGTTTTTTTTGTATTCGATTATTATCTACGTAGCTTTTAGGACCCATCATATAGGGTCTATTGTCACTTGAAAGGAAAAGCACATACTCGTGATTGCTCGGTGGTCATGGGGAAATTCATACTAACAGTTATACTGGTCTTAGGTAAAGAATTTTGAATGCCGTTTTTTTTACTCTGGTAGCATAAAATATAATAATCGGCAGTCTTTGAATGAAAAGAATTAACCCTAGGAATATCAGCTTTTATGTTATGCTTTCCAGTGCTCTCGGAACTATATAGAATGGTAATCAGAGAATTTCGAGTGTATGCTGTGGCTAATCCTTGAACCCTTGCTCAGCAAACTGTACTAAAAATTTTTTTAAATATTCATGTGATCCTCTAGCTGCATTGTAAGCTAAATTTTATTTCATTGGTTCCCTTTTGGTCCCTCAATTCTTAGTTGCTCAGATTCTTTCTAATGGTCTTTCCTTCATTTTCACTCCCTTTTTTACAAGCCTGTGGTCGAGATCAGCTGTAGGAGAGCATAAGAGTGTGACCGTGGTCTTATTCTATTGTTAAAACATCTCGCATTGACAAAGAGGACATGTCCAGTTAGGAGTGAGATGCTAAATCACAAACATACATATACCAAGGCACTTCCCCCAATTTTGGGGGGTAGCCGACATCAAACAAATGAAACAGAAAAGGGGACCTCTCTCTCTACGTTCCTCCCAGCCTGACAAGGGACTCAACCGAGTTCGGCTGGTACTGCTAGGGTTGCCACTGCCCACCCTCCCCCGTTATCCACCACAGATGCAGCTTCATAACGCTGAATCCCCAACTTCTGCTACCTCCGCGGTCTTCCAAGGCACCGGAGAAAGCAGCAGAGCCTACCAGAACTGTGTCACAATCGCTCGCCATTCATTCCTATTTCTAGCACGCTCTCTTGCCTCTCTTACTTTAATATGTAAGCAAAAATGGGTA
>NC_090739.1:126900873-126918373 GCF_036898095.1 Palaemon carinicauda
ACAACAGACGTCTAAATGTCGGCATGGTCGGAGAGTGAGTGAGTTCCCAATTCAAGCCAGAGCCTGTCGACCCGACATGGGGCAAGTAAGGCATGCCACAACCTCCATGGTTCGTCATCGGCTGTACCAGCTTGAGCACCGGAGTATGTCCATTTTAAATGAGAAGTTTGTATAGCTAGGAAAAACAAAAATTATTTTAAAAGTTTGTAGTATTTAGCATATTTGTTGAGTAATTTTTAGTAAGGCTCAATCGCTATTTTTTGTTTAGTTTTAAGTAAATTTTGAGTGAATTTTAAAATGATTCTATTGATAGATAATTACTATTTTTTAAAGTTAATTTTTTGTAGGGTTTAATTATTAAAAAACTATTTTTACTACTGTACTGTGTTTAGAGGTTTTTGGTCATAATCCTATGATCTTGTTATGCTTAACATTTAAGAAACTACTTTCTTAGACAGTCTACTATTTTTCTTTTAGGTTTAGTGAATAAGTGCCACTGACATTTTTACAACCTGAATTTTGTTCAGCCATCCATTGTTGCATGTTATATTAAGTTGATAGCGTACATGTTGTAATGAAATACCATCCTCTCTATAGAAAATTTGCATTTGGTTATCTTTAATCATTTTTGTGAAGCAATACAAAACCTGTTCATTGGATAGATTATGTTGGAATTTTGATTCCTGAAGTTATAAAGTTTGTTTTAGTCCTCTTAAAAGTGGGTAATGTCTACATTGTAACTTGCATAGTACATTTGGTGCTACTTTTAGAGTGAGGTCTACCGCACTGTAGTGTGAGATCTACCTCCTGTTAGCACTCTAGCGTGAGGTCTACCCCTCTTGAGCACTAACGATGACGGCTACCGCTGTTTAATCCTAACCTAACCTAACCTAACGGTATTCTTTTATATGAGCGGGGAGAGCGGGAGCGACAGGTCACGCGGTAGACATCAGGTTTCACGTGGGTAGGCTACATATGGCGGTAGACCTCACGCTAAAGTAGCGCCGTACATTTTAAACATGTTCTTTGCAGCAAACCACCTGTCATCAGTATGTATACCTCTTCCTAAAATGTTTAGTTTATTCTTTGCCCATCCATTATTTTCAGCTTTCATCTGCTTGCGTTGTCACTTGACAAAATATTTATGTTGGTGATACAATACAGAAGTACGGTATGTATAAATTTTATTATAAAACTCTGACTTTATATAGGGAAACATTTGGCTATAGAATTCATAAGTCTACTGTGGCGAAATAAGAGGTGCTTGATGTGATGCTGCCCCATCCACACAATTCAGAAGACCTATCTTGGTAAATGAATGGGAGTGTATAGGGAATACAGAACTGCATAATCCATAGGATTCAAAGTCCAATGAACACTACCTTATGTTGCAAAAAATCTCGCTCTGAAGTAGAAAAAGTTGGGAAATAGGAAAGAAGTCGAGCAGTAGCGTAAGCAAGCATCCTTAACTAATCGTCTATAGTGAGTATATGCTATCAATGCGGTGTTGGCTTTATATACGGTCTTTGTAGCATTCCTTCATAGTGTAGCCTCACTTGCTTTGTATCCTAGTTTACCTCTTCTGCTTCCTTTCTTCTATCTTTTTGTTCAACTTCTCTTTTACTTCATAGTATAACTGCAGAGTTTCCCCCAGTTGCACTGGGTCACGGATTGACCCCTCAACCCTTAGTACTGGGCTGTTATAGTCCACCTACATTTCAGCTGCTTTTCTTCCATCTTGCTGTTGAGGCTCATAACTTTACCTTCATAGTACAGGTGTGCATTTTCTCTCTGTTGCACAGGAGTGCTTATTATCCCCCCATGCCCAGTGCTTAGCCTACTGTCCCAAATTCGTAAATCTAATCCAATCCATCTCCATAATCATCACAAAAGTTGAACAAGAAAAGGCAAAGCATTGGAATGTTCATAAGGATGCTGCAATTGCAAAATTCCTTGGATGTTGCATGTTTTATATTGGGATATGTTCAC
This sequence comes from Palaemon carinicauda, assembly GCF_036898095.1. Lineage (NCBI taxonomy): Eukaryota > Metazoa > Arthropoda > Malacostraca > Decapoda > Palaemonidae > Palaemon > Palaemon carinicauda. The sequence continues at coordinate 126,902,863 of NC_090739.1, forward strand.
TGATTTTGGAAATAATTATCACGGGATGACAAGGGCGTGACATCTTATAATAATAATCTGCACCATAACCACCTATAATACAGGCAGTTCTGTCAGAGCAACTCACATAGTACACTATAGCATTTCAATTCGGTTGTTCGCAGCGTCCTTTTGAGTTACATCTACAACCCCCTTTTATTCTTCTACTTTACTCTTTCTTCCATCTAGCTGTCCAATTTCTCTTAACATTTACTTTGTGATGCAATTGTAGATTTTTCTACGGATGGACTTCCGCATAGAATGGCCTCCTTGGGTCCAGCACTCGGATATCTATTCCAAATAACAGAAATCGATTTGTGTTTTTGCTTTTTTCCCTTTGATCTTTGATCCTTACCTACACCCTCTCTCTACCATTCTACTATACATCTGTTCATTTCCTGCTTAATGCCTAAAATTTTCTCTCCATGCAATCCTTTTTGTTTCACTTTTCATGCAACTTGGTATTTCCTTTAATTTCATTGAGGTACTGAATGGCTTTCCTGCCCCAAGTACTAGTCCTTATGGCTCAAATTCTACAAATCCAAATCAGCCTATTGGCGCAAAGGGCTTCGGTTAGATTTTACAGGCCGGCTCGATCTTGAGCTTCTAAATCAATACTTCTCCATTCATTATATCCTACGTCACGCTTCATAGTCATCAGCCATGTAGGCCTGGGTCTTCCAACTCTTTTAGTGTTTTGTGGAGCAGAGTTGAAACTTTGGTGAACTAATCTTTCTTGAGGAGTGCAAAGGACATGCCCAAACCATCTCCATCTAGCCCTCACCATGATAAAAAAAAAAAAAAAGTAGGATATTATCAGCTACCCAGAATCATTTTCTAATCAATGGCATCTTATTTGTCAAAGTATAACCTCCTACTCCATTGATTGAACCAGTTGCAAATCCATTCTAACCCTTTATGAAGACCAGTAACCATAACTTTCTGTATCTAGAGATGATGAATAACTTGTATCCTATTTTCGTGGCAAGGAATTTCATTGCAAGTAAATCTTCGACATGACAGTTTTATATATATATATATATATATATATATATATATATATATATATATATATATATATATATATATATATATATATATATATATATATATATATATATATAGCTGTGCCAGCCTACACAGCGTGCTGCAGGGCAGCCTCAAACTCTGTGCCAGACCAGGTCACCCCCATGAAGAAGGACTTACGGACTGGCGTCAGCGGTGGACCACCACAGCTGTGAGGAAGACCCTCTAAATTCGACCAAGTATAAGTATATATATATATATATATATATATATATATATATATATATATATATATATATATATATATATATATATATATATATATATATATATATATGTGTGTGTGTGTGTGTGTGTGTATGTGTGTGCGTGCGTATATATATATATATATATATATATATATATATATATATATATATATATATATATATATATATATATATATATATATATATATATATATATATATATATATATATATGTACTGTATATATGTGTATGTATGTATGTTCTCGGCGACAAATACAGTACGTATTTTTCACTCAAATGTTAAGTATGTTATCCTTTAAGAATGATCTTTGTTTATACTGTAGTACACAAACTAACCGCTAGGGTATGCAACAGACGCGTATCTTGTTGGCTTGGATTTCATGATCACTGATTGACAGAAATAATAATAGCGAATCTCGAAGGTTATCGTCAGTAACCTGTTGTGCTTTGCAAGTGATACAGTAACCGAATCGTTAGTTTAATTCTTGGATTAATTTTCACAGCCGTTCCTTCCTGAGGAGATTACACGTTTTCAATATAAGGTAAATGAAGCCCTTCATTAGGTTTTTTTGGTAGTTCTTAAACACGTGAACTGGCCCGTATTAAGCTGGTGGGTTGGGAGCCTTGGGGCCCACTCTGGTGGGAGGCCACCTTTCCAACTCAGCCTGAATACACTACAAACTATAGTCGGTAAATATAAGATATTCTAATTTCCAGCGAAACTGAAATTCTCTATAAGAAATGGACGAATGCTGGCTGGTTTGGTATTTTTCTTTATATGTTTAATAGGGACTGGGCCATAATAACGTACTTATCATGCGATTAAAATGTGAAGTATGTTTTTCACTCTTGGTCCATTGAAATGTGAAGTATGTTTTTCTCACTCGGTCTATTGAAATGTAAGTTTTTCACTCTCGGTCTATTGAAATGTGAAGTATGTTTTTCACTCGATCTATTGAAATGTGAAGTATGCTTTTCACTCTCGGTCTATTGAAATGTGAAGTATGTTTTTTTTTTCACTCTTAAGTCCATTTTTTTACACCAGTGTTAGAGACTGAGGGGATTTATTGCGTATTTTCCCATTGTTTGGGAGGTTTTTGTGCATCTACAATAATGTATTTGTCAGGTGTTTTTTTTTTTTTTTCAAACCAATTAACAGCCTACAAGTAGGCCTACTTCTTCATAAATTCCCGATGTTATTCTACAACAGCCATTTTTCTTATATCGCCTTCGCCTTCAGTTTCAACTTGACCAGCATCATGTGAAAACGACTCCTGGAGGGAACTTGGCCTAAACCTAACCTAACCTAAATTATCTATTTCAAATTTTAGCGTGATTTCGTTTATGTGGGCAATTGATTATGATGGAAATTCTCACCGTTCAGTGTAAAGCTATTGTTACTCACGTGAAATTAGAAAATAACAGTGAAATAATGCGTCAGAGGGCCGATTCTGACTTAATTTTTTCAGGATGACCAGCACATTTTCTACTGCAAAGCGTCTGTAAAGATTGCCAAGAAAAGAAAGGAAAAGAAAAAAAATGAGGCGATGTCAATCATAAGGTAGGGAATTATTTGTGATTTACTTTATTATAATGTGAGGATTTATTTGTGATTTACTTTTAGTTTGTGACCTGGGAAGGGGGGGGGGGGTGTCCGGGTAGCGGTTGTGACCTGGGAATGAGGGGTCCGGAGGGCAAGTTAGGGGTTGTGACCTGGGAAGGGGGGTCCGGGGCTTTCCCCCCTTCTAGGGTTTGTGACCTGGGAAGGGGGGTCCAGGGGCTTGCCCCCAGGCTAGGGCTTGTGACATGGGAACTACTAGGTTAGGTTAGGTGGGTTTGTTAGGTTCTGTACCCTTTTACAAATCTCAAAAGAGTTAAATAATCATGGTTGGCCGGTTTTAAGCCATTTAAATGAACCATATATTCTTCCAACTGGTTATCTTGGGCTTATTTTACATTTATGACCATTATTATTGCTGCAAAACATTCGGTCATGACATTTCCTCTCCCCCCCAAAAAAAAACAGATTTCCCACTGGTGTCCCCCATAATTGTCGTTATATAAGGGGGTCCAAAAACTTATGAATGGGTGGTTTGCCCCCAAAAATCATGGTCAGAAATGCATAAAACGTAAGATAGCAAGTAGGAAAGATATATTTTTCATGTATTTGGCTAGAAATTAAAGTATCATATTTACCCTATAGTCTAATTAATCTATTACCCAATATGCAGTAATACATATATTAAAGGAAAGTTGTATTTGGGTAATACGACAATGGGACTATAATTCTGATGTAATTAATAAGCATAAGTTGTTCTTATCATATTTTTTATACAAATGCACTTAGTCATTTATATCGAAATAATAATGGTATTATATGTATAGCCAATTTTCTGGAATTTCGTTAGAGTTATGGTGTCCTTTGACTGGCCAGACAGTACTACATAGGACCCTTCTCTCTGGTTACGGTTCTTTCCCTTTGCCTACACAGACACTGAATAGTCTGGACTATTCTTTACAGATTCTCTTCTGTCCTCATACACCTTACAACACTGAGATTGCCAAACAATTCTTCTTCACTCAAAGGGTTAACTACTGCAGTGTAATTGTTAAGTGGCTACTTTCCTCTTGGTAAGGATAGAAGAGAGACTTTAGCTATGGTAAGTAGCTTTTCTAGGAGGACACTCCAAAATCAAACAATTGCTCTCTAGTCTTGGGTAGTGCCATAGCCTCTGTACCATGGTCTTCCACTGTCTTTGGTTAGAGTTCTCTTGCTTGAGGGTACACTCAGGCACACTGTTCTATCTAGTTTCTTTTCCTCTTGTTTTGTTAAAGTTTTTATGGTATATAGGAAATATTTATTTTAATGTTACTATTCTTAAAATATTTTATTTTTCCGTATTTTCTTTCCTCTGGGCTATTTTCCCTGTTGGGGTCCCTGGGCTTATAGCATTCTGCTTTTCCAACTAGGGTTGTAGCTGCATTTAATAATAATAATAATAATAATAAAGTCCAGTTCACGCAATATATCTGACTTGAGCCTCATAATAGTCAGATTTACCAGACTTCTGTTTCGTGGATGTCCGGAATCTGTTTCAAATTAATTTTAGCTTTGGGAAAGAGTACTCTCACTGCAGTTTGACACCATCAAAACCCTTAAATCTGCACTCTTTGGTGTAGATGCACCAGTTCCAGATGGCTGTCACTGTCCAAAGGAAAAGGCAACCCTTTTGGCAGACGTGTTTCACAGTAAGCAGAGTAATGAGAATCTTGATCTTCCTCATTCCTGTTTTCCTGAGCCTAATACAACCTACTTTATGTTTTTGATCTCGTGAAATTAAAGCTCTCTTGATGGACCTTAATGACATTTTCTTTATTTTTATAAAAATTGCAGATTTCTTAGCTCCAAAGTTATTTGTTATTTTGTGCAAGTTAGCAAGAAGAGGTTCTTTTAGCACTTGTAGGAGAATTGGTAATGTTACCTCATCATGTAAATGCAAAATGCATTTGTGGTTGCTAAATAGGAACGATTTCCATTTGTATTTGGCATGTAAACAATGTACAAACGAGCTACAAGCGAGGGGTGTGCTCTACAACGTTCACAGTGTCACACACAGGTGATGCTCATAAGTCATGGTTCTCTATCTCCTCCCAAGTCTTGATCGGCTAGGAAGAGACTGATTAAGTTTGAACAGTAATTAACTGGGTCATTGAGTTTAAAATGGAAAATCTTCACTGAACAGCCTGATAGTTCTGTAAATTATACTGATAAATGAATGTAATGAGGATGGTAATATGACATCTAGTCTAATAACAGGTTCATCAAACATTCTTCAAACTAGTCAAGTTACACAAAGCAATAATTACACTGATGAAAGTAATGCAATGTCTGATATAATATCAGGTCGATCGAGCATTCTACGACATTGGATATAGACATGTTAATCATGAGATGAAAAATCATAGTCTTCATGCCATTTGGGCGTTTTGACAGTCCTGGATGGCCGGCCTACGGCGAGACCAATTGGTGGGATGGGATTTGCTAGTTGGGGTGGAGCGGCTGGCGTTGAAGGTCTGACACGACTTGGTGTTGCTGGTGGGGGCAGTGGAGTTTGGTCGTTCGGCGTTGTGTGTATAAGCTGGCGAGTGTGGTTGGCCGGCTTTACAGGCGTGAGTTGGGGAGGTTGATCGACTGATGTTGGGTAATGTCGGTCAGCCAGCAGTTGTGGTTGGTCAGTAGGCGGGTCCGGCGGTGTTGATACGTGTCGGTTAGTCTCCTTCGGCTTGGTCGGGGCCGCGCTTGCGGGTGGTTGAAGGGGTATGCCACCATAGGTTATATTTTGCGGCTCTGTCGGGGTCGTAACCGGTGTGAACTTTCTCAGGAATTTCCGATTGCGCAGCGATACTCGGCCCGAGCCATCAACCTTTACCACGTACTGGTCGTACTGCCTTACCTCGACGACTGTCCCGGTCCTGTCCCATTTGGTGGGATGTGGGCCAGTTTGATTCTGAATGCGAACATGGTCACCAACCCGTAGGGGTGGCAGACGGCGAGTGTGTTGTGACCAAGTGTCCATCATGCGGACATGGCGCTTGCGTAGGGCTTCTTCCCTGGATGTCAGGGTTTCGCGCCATGTGGTGTGGGGGTTGTACTTCCCAGGAAGGATAGGGATGAGATCGCGGATCGGGTGACCGAAGACGCACATGGCTGGGGAGATTCTTGTGACTGGGTCTGGAGTGTTCCTGTACTGGAGGACTGCTTTCTGAACGGCATCTGTGTCTAGGTCTCCATTTGTCCCCGTGTTGTTAGTAATCAGGCGCTTCATCGTTTTCACTCCGATTTCCGCTCGGCAATTGCTGTGAGGAAATGCTACTGATGACAGTCGGTGGTGGACACCCCAGTCTCTCAAGAACCCCCGTGTTTCGGTTGCCGTGAATTCTGGCCCACCATCGCTGGCAAGTTCCTCAGGAATTCCGTACGTGACGAATGCACGGAGCAGGTTGTCAATTAGTCCTTTGGCACCACTGGTAGACTTTGATATAAGTGGCCAGTTCGAGTATCGGTCCACAATTACCAGGTAGTGGGCGCCCTTGTGAGTGAAGTAGTCGCCACACATTGACTGGAATGGGTAAACAGGCAAGACGGGTGGGGTAGGGGGGGCGGATGGTTGGGAGGGGGCCATGCGGTGGCAATCCTCACAGTTATCTCTAGTCGCCTGTATGTCTGCGGTAATGCCTGGCCAGTACACTGATGCCTCTGCACGAGCAGTCATCATGGAAACACCCTGATGTGCCGAATGTAATGCGGAAAGGACACCCTGGCGCAAGCACGTCGGGATGATAACACGATCTTTGAACAATGCGACACCATCAAAGGTGATGAGCTCGTTCCGTAGGTGGTAGTACGCACGGAGGTGTTGTGGCATGTCATCTTTTGATGTCGGGAACCCATGTTCGATGAGCTCTGTGAGCGCGTGAAGGGCGGGATCGCTTGCTGTAGATTCCCGTACACGGTCCCAGGTGACCGCTAGAAGGGAATCTAGGGCTGTGAGGTATGCGGGCTCTTCAATCGTGCATGTGTCACAGTCCCTCATGCGTATGCTGGCAAGGATATCGTGGTGGACCGACGGTATGGAGTGGTCGCAGACTGATGCATTGTCGTCAGGGAGATACAGTTTTTCTGGGTTGGTGTCGCCTCTCGGATGACGTGAAATGGCATCAGCTGCTTTGTTGCGCATCCCTGGCACGTATACGATGCGGAAGCGGTAGCGCAGTGTCTTTTCCTTTAGGTTGCGCAGTCGGGGATTCGGGATGTCATCCAGGGATCGGTTCCCCAACACCTTTAATAGTGGCTTGTGATCTACCGCAATGACCAGGTTTGAGCAGCCGAGGACAAAGTAGCGTGATTTGTCAAGGGCATCGGCTACCGCCAGGGCTTCCCCCTCTATCGCGGCATACCTGGATTCGGCTGGGTGCGTGAAACGACTCCCGACTAGGGTCACCTTCCAACCTTCGCGGCAGCAGAATGGCTTGTCTGTTGGGCATTGGCAATGTTTTTGGAATAGCCAGAACCCGATGCCTTCTTTAGACCAATCGGTCGCAAGGCATGTCGGCTTGGTTTTGTCGAAGATGCGCACCCCGTTGGTAATTTCATCTACAATGGCCTCTTTAGATGCTTGGAATGCGCTTTCAAGATCGTCGGTCCATGTAAATGCCTTGTCGGGTTTCAGTAGCTCGCGGAATGGGAGCATGCGCTCAGCCATACTGAAAGCATAAGACACTTGGTTTACTAGGCCAAACCAAGATCGAGCGTCGGTAATGTTCTTCGGGCGTGGGAAGTCTGATATTGCCTGCAGGTATTTCACACAAGGGCGCACGCTGTCCATTGAGATGGTGAAGCCGGCGAATTCTACCTCGCGACAGCCAAACAAAAATTTGTCGGGATTGAGGGTGATGCCGTTTCTCCCGCAGACGTCGAGCCAAGTGACTGCCTGGTAGAAGCTTTCCTCAATAGTGTCGGCCCACAGTAATGTGTCATCAACGCATTTCGTCATGTCACGGACGTCGGATACTATCTCATCATATCGCCTTGAGTAGCCATCGCCTGACGCGGCATAGCCTTGTGGGGCGACACAGTATCGATATCTGCCCCAGGGTGTGATAAAGGTGGTCATGTGGCGGTCCTCCTTGTGCAGTGGTACACTGTGGTATCCATTCCAGGCATCGAACACTGTTTTTAGTTTCCCCGGTGGGACACAACGGGCCTGATGAAAGGGCGATTGGGTGTGGTGTGTTTCACGAGTGGCATGAGCATTGAGAGCCTGAAGGTCTACCGTCCTTCTAGGCTTCCCCGTCTTCTTGGCGCAGACTACCATTCTGTGGCACCATGTCACCGGCTCTCCTACAGGCACTGGCTCGATAACTCCCATTTTGACGTCTTGGTCCAGACCTGCTTTCACGGTTTCTTGCCAGTGTAACGCTACTGGAATGGGTGTGTGATGGGCAACGGGCTTAGCATCTGAGTCAACCATCAAGCGCATCGGTGGGCCCGCCATCATGGGGAGGGGCTGGTGGACGCACGTGTTGAATGTGCTGGAGGCGTAAAGTTCCTTCAGGTATTGTTGAATGGCCTCCCTGTTACCTTCTGTGGCCGGCATGGGGATAGACGTAGGTTTAGGTGGGGGCGCCGTGCGCCGAGGACAATTGCATTGAGATGTCACGCCATTGTCACATGTATCATTTTGCGGTGTACAATTGTCTGTGGTTGCCGCACTGCACGACTTCTCACCCAGTGTGGGGAAATCTTTGGAGATTATGCCAAGATCGACGCAGGCGCTGCGTGACAAGAACACTCTGTCGGTCGAATCCGTGACATACACTATTTGCCGAGATTCGGTTTGCGGATCTCCGGCGTGTGTTCCGCAGAATCGGACGATGGCTGCCCCTAAGATATGGATATCTTGTTTATTCGCAGCCTTCATTCTCATCGAGACCGGGAGCAGGTCCGCGGTCGTCAGGCCCATCTGCTCGATAACGTTAACCCCGACCAGACAACTCTGGCAACCGGTGTCGGCCATGGCAGGGAGTGTTGCGGGTCTTGCGCGCTTGACCGGTCTGAATCCCAGGGCGAGGTAATCCCCTGCATGGATGCTGAGTCGGAGGTTTATGAACGGCTGCGGTTGGGAGTTCCGCCTGAGCCATCTGTCGCACATGTTGTCATACAGGTGGTGATCTAGTGCTAGCAACTGTTCACCGTCGATCGTTCGGATATCTGACATGGCACACAACTCTACGAATGCTGCCGTCTGTTCGTCGCATGCGTCTGTGTTGGCAGATTCAGCCGCCAATTTACTCCGGCACATTCGCTCTATGTGGTTATCGCGATTACATTTGCGGCACTTTCTACTGTAAGCCGGGCACTCAGTCTTCCTGATTCGCCAGGGCGCATTCTTGCCATGGCCCTTCTCACCACAGTACCCGCAAACAGCTTGTCTGCTACCGTCACTTGCATCCGTCTGACGTGCATCACCCCTGTTTACCACGTTTTGGCGCTTGATGCGGCGATAGGAGCTGGTGACAGCCTCTGCGCCATGACTGTGGGTGTCCAGCAATCGGGATGCAGACTGCTTACCAGACTCTTTCGCTTCAATGAACCTGATCGTTTCCTCCAGCGACATCTCCTGCCGCTGGTCGCTAAGTAGATCCAGCTGGATGTCCTGGTCAGCGATACCTCGTGCAAGCATATCTTTGATCACGTCGTCCGCAAAGTTTACGTTTAGTCCACATATGCACTTCTTGACGTATTTGCACGTGTTTGCTTGGGCCTTCACACGGGCGTGAAATGCCCGTATCGGTTCCTCGCGGCCCTGTCGCATGTTTGAGAGAGCCGCCCGCGCCACCATCGCGTTCTCCCCGCGCACCGCGAGGGCTTTTATCGCACTAAGCACTGCATCCTCCGGTTCGCCTACCAGGCTCCTCCCCGCGGCGCTGGTGATGTCCTTGCGTAGGCTCTCCTCACAACATTCAAGGAGCTGTACCACAACATCATCCCCTTGGAGCCCGGTTCCCTTGCGGTATTCGCCCCAACGAGTTAGGAAATAGTCCCACTCCCCACTCGTGCCGGCCGCTGATATCGTTGGGCGCTTAAGTTTTTCAACCTTGGTGCTTGGCGGGTGGTATTGAGCTACTGGGCCCTGGGCATGAGTCGTTGTGTGTGCGTTCAGGAGCGCTGCGGTAATGATGGGCTCTGTGGATGCCTCGGTTCGATAGGTGCATCCAGGCGCTGGGCAACCAATGCTTTGTGCGGCCATTTTGCTGCTTATCACTGTGAATTACCTACTAGGGAATTACTGATAGAGTGAATCACTTTAATCACTGTAAACCATTTGGATACTACTGACCTTTTGAGTCCCTTTTGCTGTATTCACGTTCTCCACAGGTTTGCGGGTTTGTTCATATCGTGGTGTAGGGACACACAATCAGGTAGATCTAGTAACAGACTTAACTTTAATACACAGTAACACTATTCTTGACAATTCCCGGTTGCATTAGATTCAAGTCCATTCACTTTTGTTATGGCCACGTTTAGATTACCCTTGGCTGGCACTAGTCACCACATCATCACTCAGCTCGTTGCATCACTTACAACAATGTCTTTTAACAATGGCTTCTCCCTCGGATCGTTTGTACATAAATAGGAACGATTTCCATTTGTATTTGGCATGTAAACAATGTACAAACGAGCTACAAGCGAGGGGTGTGCTCTACAACGTTCACAGTGTCACACACAGGTGACGCTCATAAGTCATGGTTCTCTAGTCGCTTTAGGCCATTTGATTGTCCGCCCAATTTCCACAACTCCCATATTATCTAAAGTTTTTGAACGTCTTTTGGCAAAATGTCTAAATAGGTTTGCTGAAGGTAATCATATGTTCCCTAGTTTGCAATTGAATTTTCTTAAAGGCATTGGGGCATATGATGCCTTTCTTATAATCTCCAATGCTGTACAAAAATCCTTTGATTGTGGTTAGAAAGTTTGTATTATTGGCCTTGATTTTAGTGCTGCCTTTGACCGTGTTAACTATGAGGCCCTTGTTATCAAACTCAAACAGTTGGGAGTTGGTGGGTCTTTTCTTAGCATCATTATTGAATTTTTAAGTAATAGATTGCAAAGAGTTGTTGAGGGGCACCATAGTGATTATATTACTGTGATTTCTGGTATTCCTCAGGGTAGTGTTCTTGGCCCATTACTTTTTATACTGTATACACATATGTGGTTTTGCTTACACTGTTGATAAAAACCGTAATCTTAATCGAAATTCTCCTTAGAAATATATGATTCTTGCCGTATTTTCATAAATATAGGTGACGTGATTTTTACCCTACTTTCTTATTATTGTCTACGGGTTGTTGACCATAATATCAAAACTTAGCGCCAATATATTCATCTTTAAAATGATAAATGCCTTTCGACATATATTCTGGGATTTTTACCGTTTTTTAATGACAAATTTCTAACAGTGTAGAAAACAAGCTCGTATCATATGCAGATGATGATACTCTGCATTAATTCATTTTCCTGAATGTAGATCTGGGGTTGCTGAATCCCTTAATAGAGATCTAGCTAAAATTAGTTTATGGTGCTAATTATGGGTCGTGAAGTTGGATCCTAACAAAGTTCAAAGTATGATTGTAAGTAGGTCAGTGGCTCCTCAACATCCGGATCTCATCGTTGATAATGTTTCTTTAACTGTGTATGATTCTTATGAAATTTTAGGTGTTATTCTCAACAGCATTATTTACTTTTGAGAAGCACATTAGGTCTGTCTCTTCTTGAATGGCACAAAAAATTGGCCTGTTGAGAAAGTCTTGTAAGATTTTCGGTGATCAGTCTATTCTGAAGAAGCGTTTTAATTCATTCATTCTACCGTGTTTCGAGTATTGTTCTCCCGTCTGGTCTTCAGCTTCTGATTTTCATCTTAATTTATTGGACAGGAAATCATGGGTTATTAAATTTCTTATTCCTGATCTAAAAATATTAATATTTAGCACAGTTGTTCAATTAGTTCGTTATACTAGTTTTCAGAATTCTGACCATCCTTTACATTTGGATAGCTCCGGACAGTTTCATCCTATTCGTAATACTAGGTATGCAGTTGATGCTAATAGTCAGGCCTTCTCCATCATGAGGCTCAATACTGCACTGTATTCTAGAAGTTTTACTCCAGCTGTGACCAAGTTGTAGAATAATCTTCCTAATCGGGTAGTTGAATCAGTAGAACTTTAAAGTTCAAAACTGTAGCATATGTTTTTATGTTGAATAGACTGGCATAGTCTCTTTTTAAAGTTTACATATGAAAGATCTGTTTTAATGTTCTTACTGTTCTAAAAATATTTTATTTCAAGATTTTATTTCTCATATAGTTTGTTTATTTACTTGTCGGGTATTAATTTGTCCTGTGTCTTCATTCACACCTTGTTCCCATCTTATCCTTATGCAAAATGCATAAATATGTCTTATAATTACATTAGTTATGGTTTCATCACTATTTAACCGTGTTAAAACAATTATCATAAACTGCCATGAATGGAAATTGCTTGATAGTTGTTGCTGTGATTTTTGGGTCAAGGGAATTTTGATGTTTTTCAACTAATTAGGATACATGTGAATTATTTACATTATGTTACTGTATTTACATTACATGTTTATACATATATAAATGTATTTACATGTATGTGTGAACTGTATGAACTGTTTCAAATGAAATTTTCAGTAATTTTTTTAGGATTGGATTATGTTAGAATTGTTGAATATATAGATCTAATAATGAAGTTTATTGCCTAGTACTTTTAATCTTACATAGCACAAAAAGTAAACTAGTAATTTTCTTGTACTCGACAATCACTTTTCGACCCACTTGTCTTCCTGACATTTTCCAAAATTTCCTCACTTGTTTTATTTGGAAATTAAAAGCTTGTTGATCATTATGCAAATGGATTGAAAGTTTACATCGGAGAACGCTGCGAGGCACCGAATAGGCTTTGGTTAATCTTCACGCTGTGAGGTACCGAATAGGCTTTGGTTAATCCTCACGCTGCGAGGTACCGAATAGGCTTTGGTTAATCCTCACGCTGTGAGGTACCGAATAGGCTTTGGTTAATCCTCACGCTGCGAGGTACCGAATAGGCTTTGGTTAATCCTCACGCTGCGAGGTACCGAATAGGCTTTGGTTAATCCTCACGCTGCGAGGTACCGAATAGGCTTTGGTTAATCCTCACGCTGCGAGGTACCGAATAGGCTTTGGTTAATCCTCACGCTGTGAGGTACCGAATAAGCTTTGGTTAATCCTCATGTTGGCGTTTTTTTGTGCATGTATCAGAGGAAAATGGATATTGATAAATATGTAAATTGCTTCATCTTTTAGATTCTTTCGACCTTTTAACCATCAAATTTGTAGTTGAAAATTAAGGATTGTTAGATATGTACTCAAGAATGTGGAATAAGATTTGACTCTTGTATTTTCTATTATTCTGGAATTCTGGTCTTGCTGCTCTGATGATTTTTTTGCTTTTTTTTATATTAAATCAATAGATTCATATCCCAGACAATGAAATATCTTAGTAATAGCCTTTCGAAAGATATTGTTTGCACATAACGTAATAATATTTAAACAAAAGTGCGGTTACAGAGAACACAAATCTTCAATTTGTTCATTTATTGTCTTATCACAAAAACTACAACTTTCTTTTTTGTCCACAAACATTACACCACATTTACAAAAATAATCTAAAAGGTCACTTGCTGTTTGCACAAGAAGAACAAAAAGGCTCTAAACCTAATGAAAGCACTTATGAGTTGGAGCATCCCGAACCAGAGCTCTGGAAGACGGGGCTTCAAAAAGGAAGTACAACTGTATATATATATATATATATATATATATATATATATATATATATATATATATATATATATATATATATATATAATTATAAAACTTCCAACCTTACTCCCTTATAACCACTGGCTTCAGAAGTTTTTTAACTTTCTGATTTCCCAGTGGGCAATGTGTATTATATGCATATATATACATGTATGTATATACATATTTGTATATATGTTTACATACATATATATGTATATATACATGTTATACACCAATTAAATACTTAATCTTGCACAGAAAACTATTCACAAACAAATAAAACCAAATCTGCATCAACATTACACCATGTATTCTTTGAATGATTTCCATAAATGCAAAATGACAGACGTTGTCAGCCACCACGTATCAAAACTGTATACAGTCAGTAAACCTTGTGGAACACCAAACAAAATAACATTAAAACTTGTTTAAAGCAAGTATCGTTGTTTTCTTGGTTGACAGCAACTAGCAGTAATGTTTTATAATGTGGCCAAACAAGTAACACTTTGCTGGCAGTCAGCTTCATAAAAAAAAGTTTTCTCTTGTTTCTAGTTTAAATTCAGGTCTTGCTGTCATCGGAATTCCAGAAAATCTCATAATTTTCTTTTTTCCAAAATCGTATGAACAATGACAAATATTTTTCAAATACTTTAACAGAGGCAACACTAGTACTGAGTGCCAACATCAAGAAATAAACATTTCAATTGACATCAAACAGACAACACCGTTTTCTAAGAGTGCCAACATCAAGATTTACGTAGACAATTTTACTGGATACAAACAGGCAATATGGTATGTCTGTCTGATACGATCAAGAGGTCAACATTTCATCTGGCTGCAGATAGGTGGCAGCACACTCTTGATGTCTACCGTTGGCAAAAGGCGTCCCATTGGTTTGGGTCATTTAACGGGGTGCCAACATGTAATAAGACTGATTCTATACTAGTTTTCAGGACGATCGTTCATCAGAGCTTTGCTTTTTGCTTTTTGCTTGCAAGCAACAGAATTGCAAGGTGACATAACATGAAAGGAAAATCACAAAAAAAAACATGACGAGGAATCGACAAACCTTTGAAAGACAAATGCTAACCAATTCTGCTCTTCCATTTTCCCGTTTTCCTTCCTCGTATTAAATAATTTACAATATTCACAATAAATTTCATTCACCAATTTGCCGAGGAAGGACGGCAGTTGAAGCAGAAATATAAATAGGCTGCACCACATGTACATATAAATATACAGGATAACGCGTAAATGATCCCTCAAAATATATCCCTTAACATGGCACTAAAGATATCTAAGTACTAAGTCATGTACACGATTCTTACAGAAAGCAATTTGTACTATATGTACACAATGTAAAGGAAAACGAAAGCTAAGACATTTAGCACCTTAAGAAGTTTGGAAGACGTTAATGCTGTCAGTGTTCAGAAAAGCAATGAGCCCTAATCCAACTTTTCCAGTTGAAAAAAATGAACAAGACTTCACTGTTAAAAAAAGAAAATCACATAAATAAATTCAATAAATATATTTTCTCTATTGCACTAAAGAATAAAGCTTATCAGCATTCTTCATCCCTTCCTCAAATATGTGTCCTGGCCACGAGTTCTGCATTAATCTTGTCTCTTTATCATCAAGCGCACTGATGTGATTTCACCGATTAATTCCTTTGTCAAATTTGAGCATGGCCAATATATCTTCGTTCACAGAGGATACACAAGTCTCAATTTTTTTCACAATTGTAATTTCACACTAGTTCACGAGATAGAAGAGTC
>NC_090739.1:126923373-126937921 GCF_036898095.1 Palaemon carinicauda
TAGTGCCATAGCCTCTGTACCATGGGCTTTCACTGTCTCGGGTTAGAATTTTATTTAACTAAAGGCCATACAGCATACATAACAGAGTAACTTCACCAATTCTTCAATAAGTGCTGAAAGAACCTCTTCTTGCTAAGCAGTTCTTCTAGGAGAAGGACACTCCAAAATCAAACGATTGTTCTCTAGTCTTGTGTAGTGCCATAGCCTCTGTACCATGGGCTTTCACTGTCTTGGGTTAGAGTTCTCTTGCTTGAGGGTACACTTGGGCACACTATTCTATCTTCTTTCTCTTCTTCTTGTTTTGTTAAGTTTTCATGGTTTATATAGGAGATATTTGTTTTGATGTCGTTACTCTTATATTTTATTTTTTCTTGTTTTCTTTCCCCCCTGGGTTATTTTCCCTATTGGAGCCCTTGGGCTTATAGCATTCTGCTTTTCCAACTAGGGTTGTAGCTTAGCAATTAATAATAATATTAATAATAACGTGTAAATTGACAGATAACTTAGGAGCTAAAATATCAGCGGGGTTTATAAAAAAACGAATAAAAAATACGTAAAAAAAACACGCATATATTCTATTTTGCTGAGTAGAAATATAAAGTTTGTTAATGTTTGCCTGAATAGTGCTATGATTTTTGGCTGATAAAATATACGAAATCGTTTTTAGATTATCATAAAAAATTTAATATAGATTAATTAGTTGATTTATGGATGAAATATCTTTTGCTTATTCGGCTTTAATAAAGAAAATAAATAATTAAACTTTGTTATAGAGTAAGAAAAGTAGTAACATTAGGGTAGAAGAGACTTTTCAGCTATGGTAAGCTACTCTTTTAGGAGAAGGATACTACAAAATCAAACCATTGTTCTCTAGGTTTGGGTAGTGGCATAGCCTCTATACTATGGTATTCCACTGTCTTGAGGTAGAGTTCTCTTGCTTGAGGGTAAACTCGGGCACACTTATCTATCTTGTTTCTCTTCCTCTTTATTGTTGAAGTTTTATAGTTTATAAATGCAAGATCTATTTGGATGTTGTTGCTCTTCGTAAATTATTTTATATTGTTCATTACTTCTCTTGTAGTTTATTTATTTCCTTATTTCCTTTCCTCACTGGGCCATCTTTTTCCCTGTTGGAGTCCTTGGGCTTATGGCATGCTACTTTTCCAACTACGGTTGTAATAATAATAATAATAATAATAATAATAATAATAATAATAATAATAATAATAATAATAATAATAATAAGACAAGGAAAAAGTTTCCTAAGATTTCGCCATGACAAGTAGCGTAATACGAAAAACCGTCTCTCTCTCTCTCTCTCTCTGTCACGTTCAAACTTTCTCATATTCGTTGATGAAGTGTTTGTTGGTCAATGTCTGTGTCGGGTTAATCTACTAATCCTTGAGGTTGTTTATTTTAATTTCTTCTTCTTCCAGCTGGTGCTTAGGATGTCTTGCGATTAGCGAAGATTTTGGTGCAGAAGGAAGGTCCCGGATAGGGCAAGGCGAAGGGTTGGTTGTAAGGGGAAACTCTTCCATACAAGTTTCTATGGCTCTTTTCAATCTATTTTTTTTTTTTTTTCGTTTATTAATTTTTCCTTTTCTAATTATTCTGTAGCTCCTTGAAGGTGAACCTGTCAATGATATCTAATGTCTGACACTATACTCAATTTTTTTTTTAATGAGGCGCATTTGCACTGACTCGCAGCGGTGCCCTTTTAGCTCGGAAAAGTTTCCTGATCTCTGATTGGTTAGAATGATCTTGTCCAACCAATCAGCGATCAGGAAACCTTTCTGAGCTAAAAGGGCACCCCTGCGAGTCGGTGCAAATCTGCCTCACTAAAAAGAATTGACTGTAGATGACTAAAAATTAATCAAGCAGCTAATATTGTGGAGTCAATGTCTGTTGGGAAAAAATACAGTATTTTGGGCCTGTAATCACCAATTTATGAACGCATGGAATTACAGTAAAATAGCTATCTTACTGCAATTTAGCAACATTGCAATGAGGAGGTAACTAAATGTAGAACACAAAGACACATTATATATATATATATATATATATATATATATATATATATATATATATATATATATATATATATATATATATAAAACCAACATGGAAGTAGATATATTATGAAAAAAAGAGGCCAATTTATCTTTGTAAATGGCGTTGAAAATAATATTCTCTGTGAAGAGACAAATGATATACTGTTTAACTGTAAAATATTCACCCAAAACACGAACATCTGAAACTTCACCTCGTCTCTCTCTCTCTCTCTCTCTCTCTCTCTCTCTCTCTGCAAACCGTACCCCTTAAACCGTCCCGACCACAAAACCCCAAACTTGAACCCCTGTTTAGCGCCTGTCACATTTCCTTAATAAACCTCCAATAAACTTAACACTCGGAGCCCTTCGGTGTCTCTTTATTTTAAGAAGAGCCTTTCCGCGTTTCTAGCGTCATTTAACGTCATTTTACGTCATTTAACGGCAGCTAAACCCGCCTCAGTTTACCGGGGAGAGAGAGACTCGGCCTAGGCTATGGGCCTTGGTTTGAAGCAACTCTCGAATCGGTCTAAGCACAATTTCGTTATATTATTATTATTATCATTATTATTAGCCAAGCTACAACCCTAGTTGGAAAAGCAAGGTGCTATAAGTCCAAGGTCTCCAATAATGAAAAATAGCCCAGTGAGGAAAGGAAATAAGGAAATAAATAAATGATGAGAACAAATTAACTATAAATCATTCTAAAAACAGTAACGTCAAAAGGCAAGGCCTGTTTTGCCTCAGTCACTTCATTATAACTTTGGTAATAATAATAATAATATTAGTAATAATAATAATAATAATAAGTGACATGATATACTTTCGAGGTACATATCTCAGGATGAGTTCTCTTTTATTAAAAAAACAATAATAATGAGGATGACGAGAACATGAGGCCAAGGATGATAATCCCTGTTTCACTCGCTCCTCATGTGGCCGTCGTAGGTGTCATAAATTTGACACCCTCGAGTGCCAAGTGATTCTTTAATGTCCTATCCAACCTCCTCCTCCATCATATGGGTCAATTTTGCTATTTGGATCAACATTAGTCTTTTTCCCTTAATTTTCTGATTATTTTCGTTAACGAAATTAAACAGTAAAGATGTAGGATATATCAACCCATTTCTATAGGTCTAGATCTTTAACCTGTGTCTATATGTCTAGATCTTTAACCTGTGTCTATATGTCTATATCTTTAACCCGTGTCTATATGTCTAGATCTTTAACCCGTGTCTATATGTCTATATCTTTAACCCGTATTTATATGTCTAGATCGTTAACCTGGGTCTATAGGCCTAGATCTGTTAGATTGACTAAGTTCTGTTGAAAATTCTATGGTGAAATTCATCTATTTTAATTCTACTAGTTCGGTATGGACTAACAATTAGTTGACTAGATTTTAAAGTTGTCTACTATATCCGGATCCTGTTCTAACTATGGTTTGAAAATATTCTTCCAGAAGAATTTTTCCTTTTTGGGGGTGGGATACTGGAGTAGGCGTAGGCTCGTCTCCACGAGAGCTTTCCAGCTGGTTTTCATTATTTCGTCTCGAGGGAAACGATGATTGAAGCTCTTGTCTTATGCCTATTCGGTGTCACTGTGTCTTGTATCTGTATTGTCTACTTGCATATCGCATTATTACTATCATTATTATATCGCATTATTACTATCATTATTAATACAGTTACTATCACAATTATCCTTTTTATATAATCCTAGTCAATACTACTACTACTACCATTATTATTATTATTATTATTATTATTATTATTATTATTATTATTATTATTATACCTCGTTTCGAGTATTGTTTTCCTGTCTGGTCTTCAGCTGTTGACTCTCATCTTAATTTGTTATAATAAAAAAACTTGCTATTTCTTATTCCTGACAACATTATCCTCACTGACAGCGGTAACAAAAACGTAGTCAGAAAGCAATTAGAATTAAAGCCATTTGAATTATCATAATCATTTCTTGATGTCACCCAATATACCAGTGCGTCGTTTTCTCGAGCGAGATCAGGGCAAAGGGCGATTTTGAGTAATGAATCGGAATACTTCGCTCGGATAATAAGGTTTGGGACGTTGAGTTGAACACCGGAAGATTTATGAAACTGTTTCGAAGCGTGGCGGTAAAATAAATGCATTTGTAATAGCCAAAAGGTGTCAAATTATTAGCTGTAATAAGAAATAATCGAGTCAAAAGCAAATGTATGCAGAGCTTTGGTTTCACGAAGTATAGAGATAGTTATTATTATTATTATTATTATTAAGAACTTTGACTTGATTTGTAACTAATATTTATATAATTTAGTGAAATAGAATATGCCGCAGTTATTATTATTATTATTATTATTATTATTATTATTATTATTATTATTATTATTATCCCTGCGTTTATTTCTGCCCTTTGGCCCCATTAGGAAAACGAAAGCAATCCTCAACTCCAATAAAAGCTATCATATTATAGCCATAAACATTCGCCTGCGTGCAACCCTGCCCCCCTAAGATAAACTCGGGGATTTCCACCCGTTAAACCGACCGTTACCTCAATCAACGTCAGGAGGCCTCTAACCGTTAATCACTTAACGGTTAGAGGCGTTAATCACTTAAAAGCTTCTTTACAGTATTAGCAAGACATTTCCTTGATAGCTTTTATATCCACAATGAGATTTCTTTCGAAATCGTAAAAGCCAAGCTGCTGCTTTTCATTTACGATCCTGTTTTAATATTCTTTTTCTAAATCCTCTAATAGTCTAGTTGTGGGGAAACACACTCTCTCTCTCTCTCTCTCTCTCTCTCTCTCTCTCTCTCTCTCTCTCTCTCTCTCTCTCTCTCTCTCTCAATATACTTTTTCAAACCTCTTATAGTCTAGTTGTGGGGAAACCTCTCTCTCTCTCTCTCTCTCTCTCTCTCTCTCTCTCTCTCTCTCTCTCTCTCTCTCTCAATATTCTTTTTCAAATCTCTTATAGTCTAGTTGTGGGGAAACTTCTCTCTCTCTCTCTCTCTCTCTCCTCTCTCTCTCTCTCTCTCTCTCTCTCTCTCTCCTCTCTCTCTCTCTCTCTCTCTCTCTCAGTTTTTGTTGTCCTAGTTTTTAAAAGATAATGCATACGCGCACACACACACACACACATGTATATATATATATATATATATATATATATATATATATATATATATATATATATATATATATATACTGATCTTCCGAATCGGGTAGTTGAATCGGTAGAACTTCAAAAGTTCAAACTTGCAGCAAATGTTGTTATGTTGAACAGGCGGACATAAAGATATCTCTTTTGGTGTTACTGTATTTTTTTTTATATTTTATTTTAATTGTTCATTATTTCTCTTATTGTTTGTTAGTTTCCGTATTTCCTTCCCTCACTGGGCTATTTTCCATGATGGAGCCATAGGGCTTATAGCATCTTGCTTTTCCAATTAGGGTTGTAGCTTAGCTAGCAATAATAATAACAATAATAATATGTGTATATATATATATATATATATATATATATATATATATATATATATATATATATATATATATATATATAATGTGTGTATATATATATATATATATATATATATATATATATATAATGTGTGTATATATATATATATATATATATATATATATATATATATAATGTGTGTATATATATATATATATATATATATATATATATATATATATATATATATATATATATATATATGTATATATATATATATACATATATATATATATATATATATATATATATATATATATATATATATATATGTATATATATATATATATATATATATATATATATATATATATATATATATATATATACATATATATATATGTATATATATATACATACATATATATATATATATATATATATATATATATATATATATATATATATATATATATATATAGACGAGGTCTTTGCATAAGCGTGCGTCTATCTTTTTCCCTCTGCGTCTGTAGCGACAGGGACAAGGATACGAAGAAGAAGAAGAAGAAGAAATCTAAAAGAAACAACGTGTGAAATCCAACCCTATTATGTGTAACTTAAGTCTAATAATGTTTGTGTAGGTGAGACGTCTCCAAAATCCCCTTGTGCGATTTCACAGCTTCAACTGTATTATTGTATTTTGTTTTATATTGTTCTAATAAATCTGCTTTTTGTGTGTTTTAAATCTTTCTTTAAGAGAGTCTGAAGTGCTAGAGGTCTATTTTTATGGCTGCAGTCATAGGCCGAGTTTGTCTTAGGGTCTTTAGGGTTTTGATGTCGTTGGAACAGAAGAAACCCAAGAGACTTGAATGAAGAAGTGTTTTAATTCTTTCATTCTCCTTTGTTTTGAGTATTGTTCTCCTGTCTGGTGTTCAGCTGCTGAATCTCATCTTAATTTGTTGGACAGAAACTTACGGTCTATTAAATTTCTTATTCCTGATCTAGATATTAATATTTGGCACCGTCGTTCAATTAGTTTTTTATGCATGTTGCATAAGATTTTTCATAACTCTGACCATCCTTTACATTCAGATCTCCCTGGACAATTCTATCCTGTTCGTAATACTAGGCAGGCAGTTAATTCTAATAGCCAGGCCTTCTCCATCATGAGGCTCAGTACTACACAGTATTCTAGAAGTTTTATTCCAGTTGTTACCAAGTTGTGGAATATTCTTCCTAATCGGGTAGTTGAATCAGTAGAACTTCCAAAGTTCAAAGTTGGAGCAAATGCTTTTTTGTTGACCAGGCGGACATGAGTCTTTTTATTGTTTATATATGACATATCTATTTTGACGTTGTTACTGTTTTTAGAATGATTTATTGTTAATTTGTTCCCATTATTTATTCATTTCCTTATACCCTTTCCTCACTGGGCTATTTTTCCCTATTGGAGCCCTTTGGCTTATAGCATCTTGCTTTTCCAACTAGGGTTGTAGCTTGGCTAGCAATAATAATAACGATAATAATAATAATTTGTTTCCAAATTCGGGGGTTTATATCATTTCTTGTCTGTGTGACTGGTCGTCTGCCCCCCCCCCCTCTCTCTCTCTCTCTCTCTCTCTCTCTCTCTCTCTATATATATATATATATATATATATATATATATATATATATATATATATATATATATATATATGTATATATATATATATATATATATATATATATATATATATATATATATATATATATATATATATATATATATACGTATATGCGATATACTTGGGCACTAACACACACACACAATATATATATATATATATATATATATATATATATATATATATATATATATATATATATATATATATATATATATATATATATATATATATATATATATATATATATATATATATATATATACACACGTATATGCAATATACTTGGGCACTAACACACACACACAATATATATATATATATATATATATATATATATATATATATATATATATATATATATATATAAAGCAAAAAGAACATGGAAGAATTTTCATGAAGTCTTGTAAAGCGACCGAGTTTGGTGCTCAGGAATAATTTGTTGATTTTTTTTTTTCTTTTTTGTCT
Source organism: Palaemon carinicauda (assembly GCF_036898095.1). NCBI lineage: Eukaryota > Metazoa > Arthropoda > Malacostraca > Decapoda > Palaemonidae > Palaemon > Palaemon carinicauda. The sequence goes on from NC_090739.1 coordinate 126,931,011, forward strand.
TACAAAGTGATTAGACTTATAGAAAGCAATTAGGCTTTCACGAGAAAGGGTTTAGATTTGATTAAATTTTGGAAGAAAAATTTATTGGGTTAGTAATAGATCTTCAGCGTTGACGGAGGTTTAACGGCCTCTCTCTCTCTCTCTCTCTCTCTCTCTCTCTCTCTCTCTCTCTCTCTCCATACTTTTTCCTTTCCTATCTCCCCGTTTTCCCCCTTTCTCTTTCTTCCTTCGTTTTCCTCTCTTTCATTCGTTTTCCCCTCTTTAGTTTTCCCCCTCTCTCTTGCTTTCGTTTTTCTCTCTTGCTTTCGTTTTTCTTTTCTTTCATTTCCTCTCTCTCTCTCTCTCTCTCTCTCTCTCTCTCTCTCTCTCTCTCTCTCTCTCTCTCTCTCTCTCTTCTTTGGTTTCCCTCTCCCATCTTCTTTCGTTCCCCCCCCCCCCTCTCTCTCTCTCTCTCTCTCTCTCTCTCTCTCTCTCTCTCTCTCTCTCTCTCTCTCTCTCTCTCTCTAGTTTCCCTCTTTTGTTTTTCCCTCTGCTTCGTTTTCCTCTCTTTATTTCTTCGTTTCCTCTCGTCTCTCTCTCTCTCTCTCTCTCTCTCTCTAGTTTCCCTCTTTTGTTTTTCCCTCTCTGCTTCGTTTTCCTCTCTTTATTTCTTCGTTTCCTCTTTCTCTCTCTCTCTCTCTCTCTCTCTCTCTCTCTCTCTCTCTCTCTCTCTCTCTCTCTCTCTCTCTCTCTCAAGGAATGTTAATGACGACAAAACCTCACAAGTGTTTTTAGTCGGTGAATACAAAAGGAATTCCGTTATGCTTCTTTGTCTGCGACTCCCTAATGTCTATCTCTCTGTCTGTGAGGTCCCTCTATCGAAAACAAATGACTAACGGTGCTTTATTATTTTTATAGATGTAATCATAAAGTTATGTTATTACTGATACTATCATTATCTCTACTGTTAGTGTTGGTATTTCAAGTGACAGGTATTAATAGTACTAACTATTGCCATTAGCAGTATTCAAGCATCCTACTAATACATAGGCCTAGTGTTTAACAGTACTCATAAGCATCTTACTAATACATAGGCCTAGTGTTTAACAGTACTCATAAGCATCTTACCAATACATAGGCCTAGTGTTTAACAGTACTCATCAGCATCTTACTAATACATAGGCCTAGTGTTTAACAGTACTCATAAGCATCTTACAAATACTTAGACCTAGTGTTTAACAGTACTCATAAGCATCTTACTAATACATAGACCTAGTGTTTAACAGTACTCATAAGCATCTTACTAATACATAGATCTAGTGTTTAACAGAACTCATCAGCATCTTACTAATACATAGGCCTAGTGTTTAACAGTACTCATAAGCATCTTACAAATACTTAGACCTAGTGTTTAACAGTACTCATAAGCATCTTACTAATACATAGACCTAGTGTTTAACAGTACTCATAAGCATCTTACTAATACATAGATCTAGTGTTTAACAGAACTCATCAGCATCTTACTAATACATAGGCCTAGTGTTTAACAGTACTCATAAGCATCTTACAAATACTTAGACCTAGTGTTTAACAGTACTCATAAGCATCTTACTAATACATAGACCTAGTGTTTAACAGTACTCATAAGCATCTTACTAATACATAGATCTAGTGTCTAACAGTACTCATAAGCATCTTACTAATACATAGACCTAGTGCTTAACAGTACGCATAAGCATCTTAGTAATGCGTAGGTGTCTGTTTATATTCATACTGGTTTAAACTAAGTTTATTAGTGCTTTTGTCGTATTTTATCGTAATTGTTGTTGTTGTTGTTGCTTTTGTTATAGAAGTGGTTATTAAAACCTTATTAAATACCATTATTATTATTATTATTATTATTATTATTATTATTATTAGCTAAGCTACAATCCTAGTTGGAAAGCAGGCCATGGGCCCAAGTGCTCCAGCAGGGAAAAATAGCCCAGTGAGGAATGGAAATAAGGATATGAATAAACTCCAAGAGAAGTAATGAACCATTAAAATAAAACGTTTTAAGAACGAATAACATCAAAATAGAGATATATACTGTATATAAACTAATTAGTTTTTGTCACTTGGAACGTAATGGTCAAAGTAGACACATTATCACTGCTTATTATTATTAAGGAAACTTTTCATAAGGCCACATAATTTTCCCTTGGACCATCATCACACCAAAGAGCTTCTTGTGTTACGTCTCTGGCCAGCTCAACGACTCATTACGAAACCATGTTTTGATTTTCGCTGTAAACAACTTGATATATAAAAAGAAAAAAAATTCCTTTAACCCTTTCCTTGGAGAGCTAATTGGTTTAGTCCTAACGAATATCTCTCATCCTTTCCATTTTTTTTTTACTTCGTGGCCTTTTTTTCCACCGGGTCTTAATTGTGGGAAAGATGATAAAAAGAGAATTAGGAGGGAAATTAGTTTTGTTTAGTATGGAATAGGAGGTGAGGTGGTTTACATGGGAGTTGATGATAACTGATACTGTTACTCTAGGCCTACTACTACTACTATTACTACTACTACTACTACTACTACTACTACTACTACTACTATATTATTATTATTATTATTATTATTATTGTTGTTGTTGTTACTTGCTAAGCTACAACCCTAGTTGGAAAAGGAAGACGCTTATAGCCCAGAGGTTCCAACAGGGAAAATAGCCCAGTGAGGAAAGGAAACGAGGAAAAATAGAATATTTTAAGAACAGTCACAACATTGAAATAAATAAACAAATGAATAAATGAATTAATTGATAATAATAATAATAATAATAATAATAATAAAAATAAGAGGTGATTTGACTAAGTAATTTAATAATAGATATTATTATTAGTATTATTATTATTAGTATTATTATTATTATTAGCCAAGCTACAACCCTAGTTGGAAAAGCAAGATTCTATAATCCCAATGGCTCCAACCGGGAAAAATAGCCTAGTGAGGAAAGGAAATAAGGAAATAAATAAATGATGAGAATAAATTAACAATATATAAGTTTACGAACTGAGAGAGAGAGAGAGAGATGAGAGAGAGAGAGAGAGAGAGGAGAGATGAGAGAGAGAGAGAGAGAGAGAGAGAGAGAGAGAGAGAGAAGGGGGGTTATATTTTCTTGTACTTATATACAACATTAATCCATAACAATATTGCTGAAAGAAATTATTTCAAAGGATTCTATTATTATTTTATAACAGCCATTCTCTCGTTATTATAATTATTACTAGCCAAGCTACAACCCTAGTTGGAAAAGCAAGATGCTATAAGCCCAAGGGCTTCAATAGGGAAAAATAGCCCAGTGAGGATAGGAAATAATGAAATAAATAAAGGATGAGAACAAATTAACAATAAATCATTCTAAAAACAGTAACAACGTCAAAACAGATATGTCAAACCACAAAAAGTCAATTTAATAGTATGGGCTTCAATTATAAAAATAAAAATTATTATTATTATTATTATTATTATTATTATTAGCTAAGCTACAGCCTAGTTGGAAAAGCAGGATCATATAAGCCCAAGGGCTCCAACAGGGAAAATAACCCAGTGAGGAAAGGAAACAAGGAAAAATAAAGCATTTTATGAACAGCAACAACACCTATACAAAATTTCCTATATAAACTAAAAAACTTTAACAAAACAAGAGAAAGAGAAATTAGATGGAATAGTGTGCCCAAGTGCACCCTCAAGCAAGAGAACTCTAACCCAGGAAAGTGGAAGACCATGGCACAGGAGCTATGGTACTACCCAAGATTAGAGAACAATGGTTTGATTTTGAATTAAGGATTTCAGTCTAACATTGAAGAAAGGGAAATAATACTAGGCGTAATCAATATTTATTATTATTATTATTATTATTATTATTATTATTATTATTATTATTATTATTATTATTATGATCTCAACAACCCTTGTTGGTGTCTAGCCAAGGAGCAAAATGCCTGTCTGGAACAAGACCAGTTTAATTCAGTACGTACAGAGCAAGTAACGCCTCGGTAGGAAAAAAAAAAGGGCAAATGAGGGCCCAAAACATGTGGAGGGAGGGAGGGAGGAATGGAGGGATGAGGGAGAAACGAGTGAGGTACGCGACAGAAGGACAGAAGTCCTGTCACACGATCCTCGGCCTAGCGTTTTTGCTCCCGCTCCGGACGACGGAGAAGAAGGACGCAAGAAAGAGAACACGCCATGCATTCGGCGCATTAGGTCTTTTGAAACCACCTTAGAGAGAGAGAGAGAGAGAGAGAGAGAGAGAGAGAGAGAGAGAGAGAGAGAGATAATATTAATTGACTCTTATATCATTATCTTTGTCGGTGTTTTCCTGACCGCTGTTGTTGCTCGGGCGTGGTTGATTTGATATGTTAGTTACCCTTTCTTATTCTATTTACTCTTGTCCCTTTTCCTTGTGTAGGTTTTGTGCTTATATGTTTTCTTTTTCTTTTTGCTTCCCCTTTTATTCTTTTAATGTCGGCTACTCCCCAAAATTGGGGGAAATGCCATGGAAGATAGAATTTAAGTATTTAAACAAAATAATGGCCGTTTAGACTTGGCCACATAAAGTTAATCACATCAAGGATAATAATAGCAATAACAATTGCACTTGACAGATTTAAATCAATTTTGCATATTGCAAAAAAAAAAACCCCAAATTGCAACGGCCGCTTGAAGCACGTGCTCAAAAGATGGCGCTGTTGCAAACGAGCCCAAGGGGGTGGTTGAGGAGACACATGAAACGAGCAGCAATGGCGACACCGTTTGTTTTTATGTCTCCTCTGGTGGATATGAAGAGACAACGAAGAGATGGATGCTCAGACGAACCATTGGCTGAACTGTGATCAACTCTGAAGAGACGTCGTAGATTCTCGGAATGTTTCTGTCGTTGTCTATCAGGGCGTAATAACGATGGCTCAGGGATGGGATTACACCCTTGACTTTTGCTAGGCTGGTGCCTTCCTTCTATTTTTATCCTAAGATGTCCTTATTTAAAACAAGAGCTATTTTCTTTGAAGTGTGTAAAACATGATTTATTCTATTCTTATTTAAGATGTCCTTATTCGATACAAGAGCTATTTTCTTTGAAGTGTGGAAAAAATGATTTAGTCTAATCTTAATTAAGATGTCCTTATTCGATACAAGATATATTTTCTTTGAAATGTGGAAAGACCTGATTTATTCTATTCTTAATTAAGATGTCCTTATTCAATACAGGAGCTATTTTCTTTGAAATGTGGAAAGACCTGATTTATTCTATTCTTAATTAAGATGTCCTTATTCAATACAGGAGCTATTTTCTTTGAAATGTGGAAAGACCTGATTTATTCTATTCTTAATTAAGATGTCCTTATTCAATACAGGAGCTATTTTCTTTGAAATGTGGAAAGACCTGATTTATTCTATTCTTATTTAAGATGTCCTTATTCACCCAAGAGCTATTTTCTTTGAAATGTGGAAAGACATGATTTATTCAATTTTTATTTTTGATATTTGAAAGGAAGTTGAAGTAGCCGTTTTAATCCCTTAAACAAAAATTGTTTTTTTGGTGCCTTTACCAAACTCTCTTTATGCCACAAAGGTGACAATAAACACTATATTAAACCACCCGATTAAAAAACCCATGATATCATCTTCTCGCAATCAAAACACTAGAAAGAATTTCAAGTTTCCTTGAGATTCTAGATGCCCAGAACAAACTCAGCCGAGTGACAGACACGCGGAAACAAATTCCATGTTGTTTACTGCTAGAAGAACTTGTATTTTTTTGTTCAGTTGAGACTGTTTATTTTCTCAGTTCATCTCGGAAATACCTTTTGTGGTTCGGGAACAGCTGACTCATTTGTTCTGGCTGCATCCGCTGTTACTCTTTTTCTTGCTTGTGGTTTTGGCTACTGTGAGTCAGTGCTTATACAAAGTAGATTGAAGAAGGTAAAAAAAAACGTTAACATTCTCTCTCTCTCTCTCTCTCTCTCTCTCTCTCTCTCTCTCTCTCTCTCTCTCTCTCTCTCTCTCGAAGGAACGAACGAACGAAATTACCTTTTCTTATTGCTGCTCTTCACAACGATGTGCAAGTCTTTTCCGTTCTGAAGTTTCTTTCGCACTTTTAAGTGGCCACCTACAATATATATATATATATATATATATATATATATATATATATATATATATATATATATATATATATATATATAAATATATATATATATATAAAATATATATATATATATATATATATATATATATATATATATATATAGGCTGACATGAGTCTTTTTATAGTTTATATATGAACTATCTGGTTTTGACGTTGTTAATAGTTTATATATGACATATCTGTTTTGACGCTGTTACTGTGTTTAGAATGATATATTGTTAATTTATTTTCATCATTTATTTATTTCCTTATTTCCTTACCTCACTGGGCTATTTTTCCCTGTTGGAGCCCTTGGACTTATAGCATCTTGCTTTTCCAACTAGGGTTGTAGCATGGCTAGTAATAATAATAACAATATATATATATATATATATATATATATATATATATATATATATATATATATGTGTGTGTGTGTGTGTGTGTGTGTGTGTGTGTGTGTGTGTGTGTGTGTGTGTGTGTGTGTGTGTGTGTGTGTAAGTGAACGAAAGTCTAAAACAAATGTTCAATACATACATCTGCTTATGGCTCGCGCGAACACATGCTAAAACTTCACTGGAATGTGCTCTCTATTATATATAGTGTATGTAGCCTACTGTATACACATATACATATATTTACACGGTATGTATACATTCATCCTTTTACTTAAAATAATACTATGCTTATTACAGACATCTTTTGCAATAGAACAGGGATTTTTGTTAATCAATGGTTTGAACACAAAAAAGGGCATACATC
>NC_090739.1:126938421-126943421 GCF_036898095.1 Palaemon carinicauda
GTTACTGTTTTTAGAATGATTTATTGTTAATTTATTCTCATCATTTATTTATTTCCTTATTTCCTTTCCTTTCCGCTGGGCTATTTTTCCCTATTGGGAGCCCTTGGGCTTATAGCATCTTGCTTTTCAAACTAGGGTTGTAGCTTGGCTAGTAATAATAATAATAATAATAATAATAATAATAATAATAATAATAATTTGTTTTTAAATTCGGGGTCTATTATTTCTTGTCTGTCTGACTGGTCGTCTGCCTCTCTCGTATATACATCTCTCTCTCTCTCTCTCTCTCTCTCTCTCTCTCTCTCTATCTCTCTCTCTCTCTCTCTCTCTCTCTCTCTCTCTATATATAATATATATATATTATTATTATTATTATTATTATTATTACTAGCCAAGCTACAACCGTATATATATATATATATATATATGTATATATATATATATATATATAGGGTTGTAGCTTGGCTAGTAATAATAATAATAATAATAATAATAATAATGATAATAATAATAATAATAATTAATTATCTACGGTTAACGTTTCACGAATGTAAATGCGTATTTATTTATTTATTTATTTTTTGCTTACTGAAATAACTTCATTCTTGTTCTAGTTCTAAAAATAGAATACATTACATTATCCTTTTTTACCACCATGCACAAGAAAATTTAGATTCGGGTACAGATATTTGAAATTCTTTTGGCCAAATAAGATCTAATGTGAAGTTCTTTTACGTATCAATTCTGACAATTATTCTAGTTTTTTTACTTCATACCAAAGTTCATTCATTGCAACTATGACAAAGGAACAGATATAAACGTGGTAAAAGATGAAAAAAAAATCAGAGAATTTATTGTTATTATTATTATTATTATTATTATTATTATTTTTATTATTACTATTATTATTGTTATTATTATTATTATTATTATTATTATTATTATTATTATTATTATTATTATTATTATTATCATTTTTATTATTATTATTATTATTATTATTATTATTATTATTATTATTATTATTGGCTAAGCTACAACCCTTGTTGGAAATGCAAGATGCTTATAGCCCAATGGCTCCAACAGGGAAAAATAGCCCCAGTAAGGAAAGGAAATAAGAAAATAAATAAACGATCTGAGAAATAAAGAACTATTAAAATAAAATATTTTAAAAACAGTGCCAACATCAAAACAGATATTTCATAAACTATAAAAAGACTTATCTCAGCCTGTTCAACATAAAAACATTTGCGGCAAGTTTCAACTTTTGATGTTCTACCGATTCAACTGCCCTAATTAGGAAGATCAAAATGAAATACAAAAAAGTAGCATTTTAAGAAAATTAAAGTAATAGTTCTATTTAGTACTCAGATATTTAATGTATGATTTGTGTATGTATGTAGGCATATATGTATGTTTGTAAGTATACATACATTCAGTGTATGGAAACACATGTGAAAAAGGAATGTTTTATCGAAGCTCTTAATAGTTCTATTTACCATCTGAATGTTTAATGTATCATGTGTGTATGTATGTAGGCATATATGTATGTATGCAAGTATACATACATTCAGTGTATGTGAAAACACAGGAGAAAAAGAAATGCTTTTTCGAAGCTCTTAATAGTTCTATTTAGCATTTGAATGTTTAAAATGTATCATGTGTGTATGTATGTAGGCATATATGTATGTATGCAAGTATACATACATTCAGTGTATGAAAACACATGTGAAAAAGGAATGTTTTTTTATCGAAGCTCTTAATAGTTCTATTTAGCATTTGAATGTTTAATGTATCATGTGTGTATGTATGTACGCATATATGTATGTATGCAAGTATACATACATTCAGTATGTAAAAACATATGTGAAAAGGGAATGTTTTATCGAAGTTCTTAATAGTTCTATTTAGCATTTGAATATTTAATGTATCATGTGTATGTATGTAGGCATATATGTACGTATGCAAGTATACATACATTCAGTGTATGGAAACACATGTGAAAAAGGAATGTTTTTATCGAAGCTCTTAATCAAGGAAGGACCGAGAGGAATCGCGTAGGAAGAAAGATGACTTGGAAGATGAGACTCTGAAATTGGAAAGGGAAATGACTAAGGCATAGTTGAGGTTAGCAAGCTTCGGTTTACGCTTTCTGGATGTAATGGCTCGTGTGATGAGAGAGAGAGAGAGAGAGAGAGAGAGAGAGAGAGAGAGAGAGAGTTCCGTATGAAACGAGAGAGCTTGGAGAGCTTTTAACGAGAGAGAGAGAATTTCATGTGAAATTATAAAGATGAATAGTACTTAGAGAGAGAGAGAGAGAGAGAGAGAGAGAGAGAGAGAGATCCGTATGAAACGAGAGAGCTTGGAGAGCTTTTAACGAGAGAGAGAGAATTTCATGTGAAATTATAAAGATGAATAGTACTTAGAGAGAGAGAGAGAGAGAGAGAGAGAGAGAGAGATCCGTATGAAAAGAGAGAGCTTGGAGAGTATTTAACGAGAGAGAGAGTTCCGTATGAAACGAGAGAGCTTGGGGAGCATTTAACGAGAGAGAGAGAGAGAGAGAGAGAGAGAGAGAGAGAGAGAGAGAGAGATTTCGAGATAAGTGGGACAACTGAATTAATTGTAAAAGTTTAGTCAAGAAAGATATATGGGTTTAATGTTTAGTCCATCATAATGATAATAATGCGTTCAGTATTCGACTGAATCGTTAAGTATTGTAAATATACCTCAAAAGTCGCACAATTTATGGTAATGTAATTTTTATTGAAAATAATAGCTGTTATTTTGAATTCGTCTATTGTCTTATAGATTTATGACAGATTACATGATCTTTTGATAAACACCTACGGGCTGCAAGTATGCAAGAGCCCGTGCATGACCGTATGGGCCAGGCAATCCCCCCCTATATATATATATATATATATATATATAAGGAAAAAATAATTGTATTAGTGATGACGTACTCGAAAATAATTATAATTACCCTTCTTGTTATTACTGTTATTTTTGTTTTTGTTAAAGAGGAAACATCAGCAGATATCAACTTACCTTGAATTCCAACACAAAATAGAATGTATATGAAGAAAAATAAGTAAATATGATGAATAAATAGAACAGTAGATAGAAAAATCAGTTAGTAAATACAAATAAGTAAATATGATGAATAAATTGACCAGTAGATAGCAAAATCAGTTAGTAAATACATACATATAGTATATGAATAAATGAATAAGAAATCTAAATATACAAATAAAGGAAGAAATTACATACATGCAAACAAGAGATGAACATCCAAAAGGGCAGTTTCTTACCGTGCATTTATTTGGCTTCTCCCCGGAGTGGACTCTCATGTGAATGAGCAGCTTGTACCTGGCGTTGAAGGGCCTGTACCTCCTCTGACAAGCCGCCCAGAAGCAAGTGAAGTCGTCGCCCTTCCGCTGGTCTATGTGGGCCTTCTCGATGTGTCTGGAAAGCGACTCGCGCGACTGGAAGAGGATGTTGCAGTCCATCCAGCGGCAGAAACGCGGGCCGTCGTCCTCCGAAGGACTGTTGGGACGGCCTTCCTCCGTTTCCTGGAGGTGGTGGTGCTCTTGGTAGGGCGGAGACGCTTGTCTGTCGTCCGGTTCGCTCTTAGGTTCGGACTTGTAGAGGGAGTGCACTGGCGCCATGTGTCGGCCGGTATTGTTATCGTTGCAGTTGTGGTTATTCATCGTGTTGTTGTTGTTGTTGTTGTTGAGGCTAGGCTTCACGTCGTCGTCGTTAATGAGGGAGTGGAAGGTGAGGTTAGCTCTTGGAGGCTGGTTGTTGTTGGCCTCTGGCCTTGGAATGAGGTGGCCGTAGCTTCCTGAAGGAGAGCAGGACAAGGGCTGGTGCGCTGGGGTGGATGTTGGCGAGCCGGCGTTGAGGCACGTCGGGGAGGATCGGATGATGGTGTTGAGGTCCATACCATCGGCATTCATCGGAGACGTTGAGTAGGGACGCTTGTAACGGCGTGTGGAGCTGAAGGATCCCCTGGCGGAGGTGAAAGGCGATGGGGATTGAGGAACCTCCAGGGGAAACGCTCATGGGGGAGGCAGAACACCTTCCCCCAAGGTAGAAGTCCAGTCCTTCGTTCGTGGGCAGATCTAAAAGGCCCGCTGAAGAGGGAGGTGGAGGCATTGGACTTGAGAATAAAGAGGAATCCTGAGGTCGAGTATCAGTCACGACTAATTCTGGAAGTGAAGATCCTCCAGGAACGGCTGTTAGCAGATTTTCCCAGTGAGGGCGTCCATTCGTCCCCGGCAAGATACAAATCTCCATGGAGTTCTCCAAGGGCGTGCAAGGCTGTCGACATTTGGGACGTCGGCCCAGAGTCCTGCGGTGCCTCCACACTTATCGTAGGAGGTGTGAACGTTCCATGGGGATCCAGGGGTGATCCAGATAGGGGAGACTCCCCCAGTGGGCTGATAAGTCCCCCCAGGTCGCATGAGTTCAGTTCGGTCGGGATGAGAGCTTCCGGGGACTCTGCGTGAGTCGTTGAATATTCTTCCAGGTGCATCCTGCGGTCCCCTGGAATTGGAAATAAATCCTTTAAGAATGTATACTGGAACAAGAATGAACATTATCAATGAATAGTTAAAACCCGACTGATGAAATCAACTCCTGGAATAGGAAATAAATCTTTTAAGAATGTATACTGGAACTAATGAACATTATCAATGAATGGTTAGGATCCAATTGATGGAATCAACTCCTGGAATAGGATATAATGATGTGAGAATTACTTTTCATTAAGAAAACAGTTAGCAATAAGCGATATTTCATAGTAGGGTATTAAGTATAAGAAAAGTACTAGGAGAAAAATGAATATTATGCCTTACTATTAGAATAACTCATGGAACATTTTTATACAATCTCACTTGGAACACGATTCATTTGCAATTGGTAAGGTCTCTGCCACTTTAGTGAAATATGAATGAAGTAAACATTTTAGAATGTTCTCTAAAGAGAGAGAGAGAGAG
>NC_090739.1:126948421-126953421 GCF_036898095.1 Palaemon carinicauda
CTCTTGTTTTGATAAAGTTTTTATAATTTATATAGGAATATTTGTTTTAATGTTTTTCTTGAAATATTTATTTTTTTCCATCTTTCCTTTCCTCACTGGGCTATTTTCCCTGTTGGAGCCCCTGAGCTTATAGCATTCTGCTTTTCTAACTAGGGTTCTAGCTTAGCAATTAATAATAATAATAATAATAATAATAATAATAATAATAATAATAATAATGGGATTAATGACGAAGGGCAACGAATGTAATCTGATAAAATAAGGGCTGTTATGGAGTATCCAGCTCCCCAAAATTAAATAATCTAAGAAGATAGCTAGGAGTGATAGGATACTATAAGCTATTCATTCAGGGATTTTCAACAATAGCCAAGCCATTAACTGAATTGACGAAAAAGGAAAAAGGATTATGAATGGAAGAATGAACAAGAGCAAATTTTCCAACAACTGAAGGGAGAAGCTAATGCTAGATCCTATTTTAATATACATAGACTTTTCCAAATATTTTTTTTTTCTCGCATGAGAAGCTTCAAGTACAGAGTTAGGAACGGTTCCTTTAAGCCCTGTCCACACGATCGAGCATGCCCGACGGGCAAACAGTGATACCAGACCTCAATAGTTAGTGAAAATGAGGGTTGATGACGTCAGAAAGCTAAAGGCAGGGATCTGGCAACACTATATGATGCCAGATCCCTGTCTGTGGTTTTCCCGCGTGTGACGTCATTAACCCTCATTCTTACTAACTATTGTGGTCTGGTATCACTGTTTGCCCGTCGGGCATGCTCGATCTTGTGGACAGGGCTTTACAGAAAGTGAGAACAAGATTGAGAGCCGTCTATTAATTTAACAGTGTTGTATGCACCCGAGAAAAAAATTATAAACTGAAAAGAGAATGTTTAGCTATTCATTTGGGCAGTAAGAAAGTTCAGACATATTGAGTTAGGTCATAAGGTGAATGCATTAAAAAATCATGAGCAAATATGCGATCTTTCCAAAGATGTGGCATTTACAAATAACATGAAATCCAACAAATTATTATTATTATTATTATTATTATTATTATTATTATTATTAGCTAAACTACAACCCTAGTTGGAAAAGCAAAATGCTATAAGCCCCAGGACTCCAACAGGGAAAAATAGCCCAGTGAGAAAAGGAAATAAATAAGGGATATAAGAAGTAGTGAAAATTTAAATTAAATACCTTAAAACATGAACAACATTAAAACATATTTAATTTAGGAACTATAAAAGCACTTGTGCAAGCCTGTTCAATAATGTACTTAAATTGGCCCCAGAATTTAGATGTATTCGAAGAAGGTGTAATACCTCTGAAGACGGTTTATCAAGAGCTTAGGAAGAATCTAAGAAGATTGTCATTCTAGTACCTTTTGTTTTAGTTGACAAATAGAAAGAGTTAAAGTAGAACATGGAAAGGATGAAGTGATTAGGAAGATAAGAGTATTATTATTATTATTATTATTATTATTATTATTATTATCATTATTATTATTATTATTATTATTATTATTATTACTAGCCAAGCTACAACCTTAGTTGGAAAAGCAAGATGCCATAAGCCTAAGGGCTCCTACAGGGAAAAATAGCCTAGTGAGGAAAGTAAATAAGGAAATAAATAGATGATGAGAATGAATTAACAATATATCATTCTAAAAACAGTAACAGTGTCAAAACAGACATGTCCTATATAAACTATTAACAACGTCAAAAACAGATATGTCATATATAAACAATAATAATAATAATAATGATAATGCTAATAATAATAATAATAATAATAAATGGTCAGTCTCTATGACATTTGTCATACTAGCTAGGGCATTGTCCCTGTCCCTTCCTCTGCCATTCATGAGTGACCTTTAAACCATGGACGTCCGTTAGGGGTAAGGGGAAGGTGGGAGGTATGGCATCTCTGTCTCCAATAACAGTTTCTCCATAACCTTTTACTTTCCTGTCCAGTATTGACCGTATTTTTTATCATCTTTATCGTTGTCATTTTTTTTAAACAGTTCCCCTTTCCCCAGCGTTGCAAAAATCCAAGAGCGAAAAAGGAAACAAACTCGCTTTGTAACTAAACGTTTTTAACATCCGTTTTAGACAACAGCAAATTTTTTTAGACAACAGCAATTTTACTTTTCATTTCCGGTTGATGTTGACAGGAGTTTCCATTGCCTTTTTTTTTTTTTTTTTGGCACGACTTTCTTTTCATTTTGAATATCTCATTTCACTTCCAGTCCTTTGCCATTTCTCTGGTTTTAATTCCTTTTTTACTTTTTTTGGATAAGAGTTAGTGAAAATACATTTAGAAAAGATGAAGGCTACGACAAGGATATTAATGCGTATGGTATTGAAGATGGTAATTAGAAAATTCAGTTGTATATACTTATATACTTAAGGGCTGTGGTGGCCGATGTGGTAACGTCCCTGACTGGTGAACGGATGTGGGGTTTGGGGGAGCCTATAGGTTTATCTGCTGAGTCATCAGCAGCCATTGCCTGGCTCTCCTTGGTCCTAGCTTGTGTGGAGAGTGGTCTTGGGCGCTGATCATATGTATATATGGTCAGTCTCTAGGGGATTGTCCTGCTCGATAGGGTAATGTGAGTGTCGCTTACCCTGCTATTCATGAGTGACCGTTAAACCTATAAAGGGCAACGGAGACAATTCCAGTCTCTAGATTTAACTGTCTTGGCTTTGAATGGTCCCCCAAGACCTAAGGCCAAAGGGCCCAAATTTTATCAATGAACTCAGTTTTCTGTCAATTCCATAAAATTCTTCCATCTTGTAGAGATTTCCTCTACGACACCGATTCGCCTCCTGGGACCCAACACCAGGCTAGATGGCTCATATTCCATGAATCTAATTCAATCCATTCAAGGCCTGAATGTTTATTTCAGTTAAACCAATGAATAAATCTATTATCTTATCTCTGGGAATCTTTTACAATTCCATAAAATTCTTCCATCCTGCAGAGAGATTTCCTCTGCGACACCGATTCGCCTCCTGGGACCCAACACCAGGCTAGATGGCTCATATTCCATGAATCTAATCCAATCCATTCAAGGCCTGAATGTTTATTTCAGTTAAACCAATGAATAAATCTATTATCTTATCTCTGGGAATCCTTTACAAGTCGGGACTGAAAGAGAATTCTTTCATGTCATTTCTTTGGAAACGAATGGGTTCAGGGGCTGGTCGGACTGTGGGGAGTGGCGGGTGTAGTTGGGGGGGGGGGGGTGTGTTATATCCAACATTTTTAATGAATCCAGGGGGTAATAGACTTTTCAACGATTATTTAGGGTACATGGAAGCGAGTATAGAAATCTCTTGTTATTAATCGCCTGAGCAATTAGGGATACTCTTGGACAACTGGGCCCTTTGTTAGGGGACAATAATAGTCATGTCTCTCTGCAGCCTTTGTAAGAGAAGTGTGTCAGTGGAAGAGTCGGTATTACGGCAGCCGGAAAACATTCAGAATAGAATGCTATTGCATTATGCTGTCAATAACAGCTCCCTGTGTATGGAGAATACCTAAAAACTTTCCTCTTGCAAAAGGTAGAAGTGTTTTTTTTTTACCCGGTTGGGTGACAGTTTCGTTAAAGTGGTATATTATTTATTCTTCTTGTGCTTTTGTTTAGACAAAAGAATTATGAGGAATATGATGAATAGGTGATGGGTTATACGAATTAGTACATATGGCCCACGCACTTGCCTCCATCGTATGTATTCAGTTGATCAATGATTTGTAATATAGATCCTTAGGAGAAAGGTACCAAGCTATCATCATCATCATCTCCTCCTACGCCTATTGACGCAAAGGGCATCGGTTAGATTTCGTCAGTCGTCTCTATCTTGAGCTTTTAATTCAATGGTTCCCCATTCATCATCTACTTGACGTTTCATAGTCTTCGACCATGTAGGCCTGGGTCTTCCAATTCTTCTAGTGCCTTGAGGAGCCCAATTGAAAGTTTGGGAAGTAATCTCTCTCGGAGTGTGCGAAGAACATGATCAAACCATCTCCATCTACCCCTCACCATGATCTCATCCACATATGGGACTCGAGTAATCTCTCTTTTATAGTTCCTTTCTAATCATGTCCTGCCATTTAAATCTCAATATTCTTCTGAGGCCTTTGTTTAAAATCGTGTTTTTATTTCAATTTATTTATCCAGATTTCTAAAACCAAAAATCCTCCATTTATATTGACATCAAGCGCTTTTGTGCTTGACGTTCAGAATCTCCAATTTTACTCCCATCTATTTTTTTCCATCTATGTATGCAAAAAGCATCGGTTTCATTTTTTTAGAAAGTTTTTTATTTCACGAATCTATTTTTTTTCCGTTCCCCCTCTCGCTTCTATATAGCAGTTATTTGTATCTTCCTATATATTTCTTTTTTCAAACAAAGTGAGTCTGTCTGTTCATGGTGTAGAAATATAGAACTTCTTCTCAGCAAGATAATTTTTTTTTCACATTATGTTTTTTATTTCTACCCCAATTTATTTGGGGCCTGTATTGTTTGTAATTTTATCCATCTATTTTTTTTATTGGTGTACAAATATAGAACATAATGTGAAATGAAAATGGCTCTTACTGAGTTTTCATGTTCAGATTTAATTCCATATTTTCATGTGAAATTTACTAGAATGGGAAGACAAATGGTCATAGCTACCTTAGTAAAAAAAAAAAAAATAAAAAAATAAAAAAAAAGAGAAAAAATCACATGGAAATCAAGTAAAACAGAAAAAGAACAAACTTCCAAAACTTGTGGTAGTGTAAGGTGAAAAAAAATCTCTGAACTGTACAAGCCATTGTCAGCAATTGTTATTTTTTCTTTTTAACTCAAAGCGTTCATTGGTTTCAAACATCTTTATCCTACCCCTATCATTCAGCTTTTCTTTCAAATGTACGGTTGGCCACATGAAATCCTGATTCACCTCGCTGTGAGGAATTGCACCGTGTCACCTCGTTACTGTAAGGCGAGTAA
>NC_090739.1:126963814-126968814 GCF_036898095.1 Palaemon carinicauda
AATACCTGGTATTAACGAAAAAAAGTCTCAAAGATATGCACGTGCTAAGGAGGTGACGTAAAATTAACAGAAATATTAGTACTATCATTATCATCATAATCATAATCATCATGAGATTCAGGTAATAAAAATTTGGGGCAATCTACCGGAATCCAGATATGGATAATTCTATCTTCGATTGTCTTCTTACCATTATTATATGGCTTAGATACAATATGATGATGATAAGGCCTCTTTTGATTTAGTTGGTGATTTCAATGCTCTTCTTAATGGGTGGTTAAATTCTGTTTCTCTTACCGATCCCCATGGCTTAAGAGCTTTGGAGTTTGCCTCTGAATCAGGCTGTGAGCAAATCATAAGTGAAGCTACTCGCAGGTCTGGTAATTGTCTGGACCTCGTATACAACGACTCCCCTGGCGTTATAACAAGTAAGGTGGGTTGTCCAGTTGGGACATCTGACCATGCCTTGATATGCACACACGCCAACAGACACACTTGCACACGCACGCACACGCATTCAATCCATCCCACCCCCTCCCTCTTACCTAACCACAATCCGCTGGTTGGGCAATATGTTGGAGATTGTGGTTTCTGAGTGTATAGCCAGGCTGACACTTGCACGAATTTGTGGCACGCATTGTTACGACTCGATACTGGCTTGAACCTGTCGTGAACTGGCGTGAAGTGTTCTTAAACCCGTCGTGACATCGTGGCATGTCGTGACGAGAATTTTGAAATGTTCAAAATTTTGGTCACGACAAAATTTCGTGACCGGGTCGTGAACTATGCGCGAACTGTTCGTGAACTCGTCGGGACGATGCGGGAAGTGCGCAAACTACGTGCAAACTATGCGTGAACTTGTCGTGCCAGTTCATGTCAATGTGGACAGGTCAGCTGTGATTCTGAGGTTTTTTTTTTTTTTTTTGATCTTCCAGTTCGTGCCACAAAATGTCACGACTTGCCACGACAAATTCTTGGCAAAAAGTCGTGCAAGTGTCAGGGGTACCTTATCTCTCGGGGTAATCTCTCTCTCCATAGAATGACTGTTCCCTCTCCCCCCTGCCTCTCAGCGTGACAGGAGAGAAATATATTTATATGTATACCTAGGGAGTTGCTCTTTATTATTATTATTATTATTATTTTCGTTATTATTTTTATTATTATTATCATTATGATTATCGTTATCATTATGATTATCATTATCGTTATCATTATCGTTATCGTTATCGTTATCGTTGTCGTTGTTATCATTGTCATTGTCATTGTCATTATCATGAGAAATATACTAAGGTGCCTGTCTATGTTGAAAATGATGTACAGTAGCCAGTAAATGGACTAAATCAGCTAATAAATTTTGCAAATTTTGCAAAAGAATCCTTGAAAATAATGAAGTTTCCATTGCCTGTTGTATTTGATCGAAAATAGAAATGAAAAAAGTTAAATAGCGTTCATTTTAAAGGCATAAATAATTGCATGAGATAATCTTAGCCGGTTGGGAAAGGATTCAGAAATTGTATCAAGGCAGACGAGATCCTTCAAAAGGAGGTTTATGGAGGATCAAAGGATAGACATTTATTGATCATAGAGTGTAAGTCTTTGATGATTTAGGAAATGTATTATAAAGTTAAAGGAGGTTAAACGAATATGCAATTCTATTAGGTCCTAGGGGGATATATTGCTTTGATAGTTATATTTCATAGGTATCACGGTTCTTATCTAAATTAGCTTCCCTAACTGCGAGGGTTCTCAACCTTTTTCCCCGTTAAGTACCCTGTGAGTTACATGAATTTACCCGAATCTTCGATATTCTGACATCAAACGAAAAAGTAATTCAGTAACTAAAGCTGGAATCACATTGGGCTTTTTTTTTTTCCCCACAGCAACGAGCTGTTGCTGTCGAAAATGGGAAACCGGAAGCTTTTTGCTCGAGATATTGGCTTCCCGACTGGACAGGAAGCAGCGAGCAGGGTTAAAAGAATAGTATTCTTTTAACCCTGGCAGCGAGCACAAACCGCGAGTATGAGGACGGATGTAAACAAACAAGAGACGGGGCTCGAGAACCATTGCTCAATAGCTACCGAAAGGAAAAGTGGCCTAGTATCATTAATTTGCTCAATATCGAAAAACCGAACAAGAAAATCCGTAGAAATGATGGGAAACGAAACCACGTAGGAAACTCCAAAAGTTTATTCTGGAGAAGAAACAGTGTCGAGAGGAGTTATAAGGCCGACTGGGAGGGGTGACCCCAATCTCGGAGTGTTTATTGCATTCTTGGGTTGAAATGCAAGTGAATGAAACTTGAAAAAAAAAAAAAGTGTTTTTGGGTTTATATATATATATATATATAATATATATATATATATATATATATATATATATATATATATATATATATATATATATATATATATATATATATATATATATATATATATATATAAAGTGTTTTAGGATTATTATTATTATTATTATTAGGCATTTCGAGACTTGTACATCATCGTAATCTCATCGTGTTTTTATTTTTAGAGGGTTATTCATGAAATGAACTCAAAGGAAATTTATGAATAACACCAATAATAATAATAATAATAATAATAATAATAATAATAATAATAATAATAATAATAATAATAAAGTCGGAAAATGGCCACACACTAGAATTATTAAGATTAATATTTATATTGAAATTATTAAATTTTTTTTTATTATAATTAAAATGATTTATACATACATACATACATACATACATACATACATACATGTTGTATTTATGTATATACAGTATTATGTATGTATATATATATACACAAATTATATATATACGTATATATATATATATATATATATATATATATATATATATATATATTATATATATATATATATATATACATCTATGTGTGTATGTATATTATATATGTATGTATGTTTAAGTAAATATATATAAATGTATGTGCATATATATATATTTATATATATATATATATATATATATATATATATATATATATATATATATATATATTTATATATATCGGTACTGAATTACTCCTGATGTATATGAAATCAACAGACATATAAATAGACTTCACCCTTAAATCATAAGGAGAACCAAGCATTTTGGTACGAGATAATTTCCTCATGAACTAATAATCACTACGATGCTCATAACGACCACCCTCATTATCGTTATAATTGAAACGCCTGCCTAGTCGATTAACTCATTAGCAGGCAAGAGGCCATTTGCAAATTGCACTCTGAACTGATTAACCCTTCAGTTGATATCAATGCTTTGTCTTCAGGCCATTACGCTAAATTGCAGCAAATATTTTTTTTTTTTATGTTGAAGAGGTTGACATAAGTCTTTATATTTTATATATGATATATCAGTTTTCATGTAGTTTCTGTCTCTCAAAAAAAAATGTTTTATTTTGTTCTCATATCGTTTATTTATTTCCTTATTTCCTTTACTCGCTGGGCTATTGTTCCCTATTGGAGCCCTTGGGCTTATAAAATCTTGTTTCCTGTTTTGCCAGACAGTATTTCATTGGATCCATCTCACTGGTTACGGTTCATTTTCCCTTTACCTACACATACATCGAATAGCCTGGCCTATTCTTTACAGATTCTCCTCTGTCCTCATACACCTGGCAACACACTGAGATTACTAAACAATTCTTCTTCCTTACTGCACTGTAATTGTTCAGAGCCTACTTTCCTCATGGTAAGGGTAGAAGAGACTCTTTAGCTATGGTAAGCAACTCTTCTAGGAGAAGGACACCTCCAAAATCAAGCCATTGTTTTCTTAGTCATGGGTAGTGCCATAGCCTCTGCACCATGGTCTTCCACTGTCTTGGGTTAGAGTTCTCTTGCTTGTGGGTACACTCGGGCACACTATTCTATATTGTTTCTCTTCCTCTTGTTATTTTGAAGTTTTTATCCTCTTGTTATTTTCAAGTTTTTATAAATTTTATATATTTTGTTCTCTAAGCAACGATAAATCATACAACTATTACATTTACCCTTTCTCATATCGTGAATTTTTCTTTTTTTTACAGGTATGTGTTATTGAACTCAGTAATCCCCTTATTTGACCTCCGCCCACTTTTCAGGTGAGTTCGTTTTAACACGGGATTCTTTCATTATATTTCCACCTTCGTTGAAAGCCACTAGGGTAATGGGTTGCCAGTATTGTGTAATGTAATTAATGTTATTTCTGTTGCTAAATTAGAAAGAGGAGTAAAGAAGGCGAGTAGCTTTTTTATTCTGTGCAGTTTTTTTCAGATTGGAAAGATTTTAGAAAATTATTATTATTATTAATTATTATTTATTATTATTATTATTATTATTATTATTATTATTATTATTATTAACTTGCTAAGCTAGAACCCTAGTTGGAAAAGTAGGGTGCTCCAACAGGGAAAATATCCCAGTGAGGAAAGGAATCAAGGAAAAATAAAATATTTTAAGAACAGTAACAACATTAAAATATTTCCTATGTAAACTATAACAACTTTATCAAAGAGGAAGAGAAATAAGATAGAATATTGTGCTCGAGTGTACCCTCAAGCAAGAGAACCTCTAACCCATGACAGTGGAAGATAGTATGGTCTGGTTGAAAAGTTCTTTATTGAAAATTTGTGTTAATGATGAACATTACTGATTTTGTAGCAAAGATATAATTGAAAGGCTTATTTAAAGGTTTTAAAGGTTTAAAGGCCGCTCATGGATGGCAGAGGCAAGGGACAGTGACATTGCCTTATCAAGCAGGGACAATGCCCTAGAGACTGACCATATACGATCAGCGCCCAAGCCCCCTCCTCCACCCAAGCAAGGACCAGGGAGGGCCAGGTAATGGCTGCTGATGACTCAGCAGATAAACCTATAGGCTCCCCCGAATCCATCATCCTTAGCGTACAGGATGGTAAGTTGCAGTGACTAAAGGAACTAACGAATTTGAGCGGGACTCGAACCCCAGTCTGGCAATCACCAGGCACGGA
>NC_090739.1:126978814-126991314 GCF_036898095.1 Palaemon carinicauda
ATATAACTACAACATATATAGTCTGTTCTAGCTCACTATAGGACAAAGGCCGAGTCCCTCTCAAACTCGATAGTTTCTAGTAGTGTCTGCAACCTTACCATCCTTGTTATCTAAGGATGGGAGGTTTGGAGGAGCCTATAGTTCTAAATGTCGAGTCATCATCAGCCAATGCTTGGCCCTCCCTGGTCCTAGCTTGAGTGGAGCCTTACCTTATTGCCTTATTTTTTGTTTGGGTTTCCCCAGGTCCCTCAGTGTGAGGCACCTCGTATATCCACCAGATAGTTGCTAATGCATCTTCCGGTGATTTTGCATCTTCCAGTCTTGGATGGTCTGGGATGCATCTTAGGTATTTATCGAGCTTATTCTTAAACACATCTACGCTCACTCCTGATATGTTTCTTAGATGAGCTGGCAGCACATTAAATAGTCGCTGCATTATCGATGCTGGTGCGTAGTGGATTAATGTCCTGTGCGCCTTTCTCAGTTTACCTGGAATATTTTTGGCACTATTAATCTACCTCGGCTTGCTCTTTCTGATATTTTAAGCTCCATGATGTTTTCAGTAATTCCTTCTATTTGCTTCCATGCTTGTATTATCATGTAGCGTTCTCTTCTCCTTTCTAGACTGTATAGTTTTAAAAATTGCAGTCTTTCCCAGTAGTCAAGGTCTTTAACTTCTTCTATTCTAGCAGTATAGGACCTTTGTACACTCTCTATTTGCGCAATATCCTTTTGGTAGTGTGGGTACCATATCACATTGTAGTACTCGAGTGTACTACGTACATAAGTTTTGTAAAGCATAATCATGTGTTCAGCTTTTCTTGTTTTAAAGTGTCTGAATAACATTCCCATTTTTGCTTTACATTTAGCCAACAGTGTTGCTATTTGGTCGTTGCATAACATATTCCTATTTAACATTACACCAAGGTCTTTAATTTCTTCCTTGTTTGTCATTGTGTCATTATTAGGTCCCTTGTATGCATACACCATTCCTTCTCTGTTTCCATGATTTAAATACCATCCTATTTATCTCCGCCCATTCATATATTTTGTTTAGATCTCTTTGTAGTGAGTTCCTATCCTCATCACAAGTAATTTCTCTACTTATTCTTGTGTCATCGGCGAAACTTCTCACTACGGAGTTTTCAACATCACAGTCTATGTCTGAGATCATAATAACAAACAGCAGTGCAGCTAATACCGTACCAGATATTACCTGGGCTTCATCTGATTTCTCGTCATTTGCAACCACTGTCTGTTTTCTGTTTGCAGGAATTCTTTTACCCATTTTCTTATCTTTCCCACAATATTATGCTTTCTCATTTTTTTCTCCAATATGTTATGGTCTACCTTGTCAAAGGCTTTTGCAAAATATAGATAGATCACATCTGTGTCTTTTTCATTTATCATATTATTGTATATGTTTTCATAGTGTGCTATCAGTTGGGTCTGTGTACTTTTTCCAGGTACGAAACCGTGTTGACCCATATTAAACAAATTATTTTTGACCAAATGGTTCATTATTTTCTTTTTTATTACCCTCTCATACACTTTCATAATATGTGATGTTAGACTAACAGGTCTATAATTGCTTGCCTCTAGTCTTGATCCACTTTTGAAGATAGGGGTTATATGAGCTAATTTATGTTTAACATATATCTCGCTCATATCTACACTTTGTCTTAGCAGTATTGGAAGCGGCTTCGCGATAGTGTTTGCAGTTTTTTTTAACAAAATCGCTAAAACTCCATCTGGTCCGGCTGCCGAGGCTTATCATATGTAAATACGGCCAATTTTTAGGGTATTGTCCTTCTAGCTAAGGCAATGTCACTGTCCCTTGCCTCTGCCATTCATGAGCCGCCTTTAAAAGTGTGTTGTAGGTAGTAGGTTAGCTAAGGCACCAACCACCCGTTGAGATACTACCGCTAGAGAGTCATTGGATCCTTTGACTGCCATAGAGTACTACATTGAATCCCTCATTGGTTACGGCTCATTTTTGCTTTGCCTACACACAACAGAATAATTTGGCCTATTCTTTATACATTCTAGTTTGTCCTCATACACCTGACAATGCTAAGATAACCGAAAAATAATCCTTCACTCAAGGAGTTAACCACTACACTGTAATTGTTGAGAGGCCTTTTTCCCCTTGTAAGGGTTGAAGAAACTTTAGCTATGGTAAGCAGCTCTCCTAGGAGACTCCAAAATCAAACCATTGTTCTGTAGTCTTGGGTAGTGCCCTAACCTCTGTACCATGGTCTTCCACTGTCTTGGATTACAGTTCTCTTGCTCGAGAGTACTCTCAGCACACTATTCCATCCGTTTTCTTATTTCCTTTCCTCATTGGGTTATTTTCCATGTTGAAGCCCGTAGGCTTGCTTTTTTTTTTATTTGCTGTGAGTTATGCGCGACTTGATTGCTTGGGGATGGTCTTCAAGAATAGGATGATAAAATAAATAGTTTTAATAATAATGAAAAAGATAATTAGTTTTATGATAACGAATGATAAGATAGAAGATAGGGAAATAGCAAAGGCAGTTCAAAATACTGTTGCAGACTCGCCTAAACGCTGTTAGGGTCAACAAATACGGAAATTCATCATGATTTCAGACCATGATGGCTTTTCCCTTTGCGTTCAATGACCTAGGGAAAAGAAAGAAGCAACTTGAGCTAAATTCAACATTCGTAGTTTTTCTCGCTTTAGAATTCAGCCAGAAAAAAAAAACGGCAAAAGCAATATGGTCTTTAATTTCTGAGCGAAAAGCTTCTTAGTAATTTTTTTTTTCGGCGGTATATAAAGACTGACTCAAATTAGAAAAAAATATATTATTATTATTATCATTATTATTATTATTATTATTATTATTATTATTATTATTATTATTTCTTGCTAAGCTACAACCCTAATTTGAAAAGCAGGATGCTATAAGCTCAGGGGCTCCAACAGGGAAAATAGCTCAATGAGGAAAGGAAACGAGGAAAAATAAAATATTTAAGAACAGTAACAACTTTAAAATAAATATTTCATATATAGACTTTAAATAATTCAACAAAACAAAAGGAAGAGAAATAAGATAGAATAGTGTGCCGAGTGTACCCTCAAGCAAGAAAACTCTAACCCAAGACAGTGGAAGACCATGGTACAGAGGTTATGGCACACCCAAGACTAAGAGAACAATGGTGATATTTTGGAGTGTCCTTTTCCTAGAAGAGCTGCTTACCATAGCCAATGACTGATTACAGTGCAGTAGTTAATCCCTTGGGTGAAGGAGAATTTTTTGGTAATCTTAGTATTGTCAGGTGTATGAGGACAGAGGAGAATCTGTAAGGAATAGGCCACACTACTCGGTGTATGAGTAGCCAAAGGGAAAGTGAACCGTAACCAGAGAGAAGGATTCAATGTAGTACCGTCTGGCCAGTCAAAGGACCCCATAACTCTCTAGTGGTAGTATCTCAACGGTTTAGACATTTATTTAATTATTTATTTGTTGATTTATTGATTAAACAGTCTAATATTTAGTTATCATTTAGTTATAATGATTTTCTTTTCTTTTTTACTAACTGGTGTTGTTCCTCCTATCTCATTCACTCATTACCGCGGTAAACTTGCATATAATAATTACGGTTCGCTCTACTTATTAGCCTTCTTTTCAACTTTTATAATCTTATTACACAGTAATTCCGCATCCAATCTACATTTGAGGGATCCCTCTGCAGGGGGTGGGGGGTGGGGTGATTTAAACCCCCCCCCCCCCCCCCCCCAACCGCTAGACTTGCAAGAGGCAATTTTCGCTATGACAACCTCAGAAATTGCTTCATCTCGCGTCTTATTTTGCCCTCCAGTCGAGGGGGGAGGGGGGGGGGGGGTTAAGAGGTGGTAGGGAGAAGGGGGGGGGGGATTTTAAGAATCTCTGTTGTCCGGGACTATTTCACCCTGAGTAGTTTTCTTCTAATGATAAATACGGTTAGAATGATATAGGATTTAAAAAGTATTCACGAGTCGATATATATTTTATTCAAAAACAAATTTAGATAGATAGTAAAATTTCAATTATGAATACAGTATATGTAAAATAAAAAAAAATATTTATGCAAATATACTATGATGTATATATGTCGTAAACTGTAAGATGTAAATGTGTATTACATAATAAAATATATATATATATATATATATATATATATATATATATATATATATATATATATATATATATATATATATTATATATATATATATATATATGAAAATCCGACGATGAAGGTGACGGTGATTATGATTTGAGTCGTTACTCTTGGTTCGTTTCAAAAAGAATAATTAAATAAATAAATGAGTCTTGGCCGTTCTGAAACCTTTGAACGGTATTCACTAAGGCTCTTTATACTGATAACTTATATACGTTAATTTGGAAAGCATAGTGTGTCGCATTAGCATGTGAAATTTGAATGTTCAAACTTACAAACTTTATTGAGGTTTTCATGTGAATTATCATTTTTTTTTTTAGTTGGCTTTACCAGAATGTTATAGTCCATTTCTTTTAGCGATGCATATTTGCACCGACTCGCAGCGGTGCCCTTTAGCTCGGAAAAGGTTCCGGATCCCTGATTGGTTGGACGAGATAATTCTAACCAATAAGCAATCCGTAAACTTTTCCGAGCTAAAAGGCCACCGCAGCGAGTCGGTGCAAATATGCATCGCTAAAAGAAATGGACTATAGTTGATTTTCTGTATTTACTTGTTGTTGCGCGAGTTTTGCTGTTGGTCCTGCATTTTTTCAATGTTTAGTTGGAATGATCATACGTTCCAGCGTTATAATTGCAGTATGCCGAACGTTGAGTACTTCTTGCGTTAATTCAGTGCCGAGTCCAATGAGCACAAGTGAGGCGACAAACTCTTTAGCAAAACATCTTTTAATGCAAGTCGCGTTTTGGCACAAAAAGAAAAAAAAAGTAAAAAAAATAAATAAACAAATAAATACAGTAGTTACTTTAGAATAGTTTTAAGTTTAATTAGATCTAAATAAATTTTAAGTTTAATTCGATCTAAATGAAATTATTATTATTATTATTATTATTATTATATGTTAAGCTACAACCCTAGTTAGGAAAAGCAAGATGCTATAAGCCTAGGGGCCACAACAGGTACGGAAAACATAAGCTGCTAATTGCTTAAACTGACGATAGTGTTTGGAATATCTTGAAAAGTCAGTTTATGTAAATTTATTATCCCAAACGCTAAGCTTGATCTCTAAACTCTGCACCAGAAGATAACTTTGCTCTGGTTAAACCACCTTACGAGATAGTCTGGTCCTTATTTCCTTTCCTCACTGGGCTATTTTTCCCTATTGCAGCCCTTGGGCTTATAGCATCTTGCTTTTCCAACTAGGGTTGTAGCTTGGCTATTAATAATAATAATAATAATAATAATAATGTCAAAATGATACAGTAATTTCATAACTCTGGGCATTCTCAAATATTTTAGAGCGTTGAAATTAGATTAGGAATTTTAAATTTAATATACAAAATAAGGTTTAGACTGAACGAAGGATTATGAATTTAGATGTAATGTAGTGATACTTTACATTATGGTTGTGGTGGCATATTGGAAACGTCCCTGCCTAGCGTTCTACCGGACTGGGGTTCGAGTCCCGCTCAAACTCGGTAGTTTCTTTTAAAGTCTGTAACTTCACCATTCTTGTGAGCTAAGGGTGGTGGGTTTGAGGAGCATATAGGTCTACCTGCTGAGCCATCAGAAGCCATTGCCTGGCCCTCCCTGGCCCCAGCTTGGGTGGAGAGGAGCCTTGGGTACTGATCATATGTATATATGTTCATTGTCTAGGACACTGTCCTGCTAGCTTATGTCGCAGTCCCTTGTCTCTGCCATTCATGAGCGGCATTTGAAGGTTCACTACCATAAAAATCTTAGTTAAGTTTATGAGTTACATTTAAAACTGTCAAAGTTGATAATCAATTGGATTTATTTCATCTCCGTCAAGTGGGAACACCCTTGTGTTTATTTTATTCAATACTCTATTCATCTTTATGTTGTTACTGTTCTTGAAATATTTTATTTTTCCTTGTTTCCTTTCCTCACTGTGCTATTTTTCCTGTTGGGGCCCCTGGGCTTATAGCATCCTGCTTTTCCAGCTAGTGTTGTAGCTTAGCAAATAATAATAATAATAATAATAATAATAATAATAATAGATATGGTCTGTGGTGCTGTTGAGACAAAGGTGGTCTAAGGTTTGTACAAGGTACTGTTAAATATTTGCCGTAAAAGCCGTAAAAATCCAGGAATAAATGTATCGAGGCATTAACCGCTTCAAAAACGGATATATTGACGTAAAGGAGTGATATTACGGTCACCAATCCATAAACTACAATTATAATGATGTATGATAAAAATTACGGTCGGGTGTATTTTACTGAAATATAGCCGAGAACAGGTATATTTTTAAGGAGAATTGCCGATTATAATTACGGTTTTTTTTAACACTGTATATTTAATATCAGCTCTTCTAGGAAAAGGACACTCCAAAACCAAACCATTGTTCTCTAGTCTTGGGTAGTGCCATAGCGTCTGTACCATAGTCTTCCACTCTCTTGGATTAGAGTTCTCTTGCTTGAGGGTACACTCGGTCACACTGTTCTATCTAGTTTCTCCTCCTCTGGTTTTGTTGAAGTTTTTATTGTTTATATAGGAAATATTTATTCTAATGTTACTATTCTTAATATATTTCATTTTTCCTTGTTTCCTTTCCTCACTGAGGTATTTTCCTTGTTAGAGCCCCTGGGCTTATAGCATCTTGCTTTTCCAACGAGGGTTGTAGCTTAGCATTTGATGATAATAATAATAATAATAATAATAATAATAATAATAATAATAATCGGGTACAAAACCTGTGAAAAAAGAAATCATGTTAATTCAAAATATTTTTAGGTCATTACTAATTATGGTAGCGCTAAGTAACTTGAACATAAGTAGAATCGGTATATGAGCATTTCTTTTTAAGTTCAGGTTTTCTAATGCCAGTAGGTGGAGATGTAGGAGAAATCTCAGGTCCAGGACTTCGCGTTATCTGTGATTGGACTCTAGATATTCAATAGAAATGACCAGAATGGCATTTTAACTAAAGCTTAGTGCTCATAATCCTCTTTGTGGTGTTATTAAGGGTAGTTGAGTTCACCAGTGCGTTATATAGATTGTTCAGCGTTCTCTTTTGCGTAGATTAATTTGAATTAAGTATTGAACATTTCGTCAAAATGTAGGTAATTTCTGTTAACGCCTCTCAACTGGCGGGATAAGATAGACCGAACCTAACGCTGTGAAGTGGAAATAGAACCATGTATCAGGCCGTATCCTGACAAGGAAGTTCTCATGGCAGGGGCACGCAAGAGTGGGCTGAGGTATAAATTGGAAATGCAATATTAGAGTTGCCATTTCAGCGCCTTTCTCGCTAGATATGGCGCAATTCTGGAGAATTTAGTGCGTTTTTACTATCTGGCATGGTTTCGCTATTCAATGCCAGCACGAAATATAGTGCTTTTCCCTCTGGTAGTATATAATATTATAATCTGGTTGCCTTCTAGAGTCTTTCATCCCAACTTGAGTTCTTGCAATTTTACCTTTATCGTAGATATATATTAAATTAATATTTTATCGGTATTTTGGCGCATTTTGGAAGTTCACGTAGCATCTATTCAACATCAGAGATGGTAAGGCTGTTCATTATTCTAGCGAGACTGTTCCATTCAGCGTATTCAGGTTTCATAGCTCTCAACGCATTCTGAATTCAAGCTTCAACCATTAATTCTCTCCTGTGCTTGTTAAATCACCAACTGTGTGAACTCAGATATATTGTATAATATAAAATAGAGATATTATTATTGTTATTATTATTATTATTATTATTATTATTACTTGCTAAGCTACAACCCTAGTTGGAAAAGCAGAATGCTATAAGCCCAGGGGCTCCAACAGGGAAAATAGCCCAGTGAGGAAAGGAAACAAAGAAAAATAAAATATCTTAAGAAGAGTAACACCAAAATAAATACCTCCTATATAAACTATAAAAAACTTTATCAAAACAAGAGGAAGAGAAATTGGATAGAATAGAGTGCCCGAGTGTACCCTCAAGCATGCGAACTCTAACCCAAGACAGTGGAAGACCATGGTGCAGAGGCTATGGCACTACCCAAGACTAAAGAACAGTGGTTTGATTTTGGAGGTAGTATCAATCTTTAAAACTTTCCTGATATTGTTATTCACGAAACTTTTAAATATTCATATCGACTCCAGATAATGACGATAAGATGATATTGATAATGATGATAATATTTCAAATGATAGAGCACGTTCATATTTGTCAGCTGATCAGTGTAAGTTGCTGTTAGGTCAATTCTTGGGTAGGTGAGCAACAAAATACAGAACGCCTTCGTTCCATGACCTCTTCTTCTAGCCAAACTGACGACAGAGTGAAAGAGCTAGACGTGATTTGAATGATTTGCTCTGGAACTAGTCCCGTTAGTTGTTAAAAGGTGACAATGGATTAATGATTCTGCCAGTAAAGTGAAATGTATGGTGTTGTTCCCGTAGATTTTCCCAAGTTTCCCATTAGGTGTATCCTCCATAGCCCATGGGTGGTGGGGGGGGGGCGTCAATGCTGTCAGTATACCTTACAAATTGCGCTGTGTGCATTACCTCAGGATATCTTCAGCATCCGTTCAGCCTGCAGTTACACCTACCTTTTATCTTTCTACCTCACCTTCATTCCATTTTCCTTTCTTCTAGCTTCATGTCCAATCTCTATGAACTTTTACATCAGAGAGCAAGTGAATAACCTCCCAGATCTCATAGACAAAATTCCGTAAATCCAAATCAACCAACCAACTAATGGAAAAGTAAACAGAATAAGACAAACCACTATGTGTGGCATTTATGGACTGTGAGAAAGCTTTTGATTCTGACAAAACTTCAGCAGGAACGAAAGCCCTTCAGAAACTAGGAATAGGTATGGTGGGATCGCTAAAACTGTCATTAACCTAAAATGGTTGAATAAGAGACTCGAAAATTTTACGACAACGGGTTATGGTCATAAACGTACATTTCCTTGATTGATAAAGGTCGAAATACCCTTAACCGTTAATATCAGGGTTCTCGATCTTAGGTTCACGAGGCACTTGTGGTTTGTCGGAGGCAGTGAGAGAGAGAGAGAGAGAGAGAGAGAGAGAGAGAGAGAGAGAGAGAGAGAGAGAGAGAGAGAAAATAATTCACAAACTGTCAACTGTAGAGGGTCAACCATTGGTTAAACTGTCTGTTTTATTCTGCACGTTCTATTGGAAACATCCCTGCCTGAGGATCGCCTACACAAACTTAATAGTTCCTTGTAGTGTCTGCAACCTCACCATCCTTGTAACCTAAGGATGGCGGGGTTCGCGTTAGCCTCTAGGACTCTAGGTTTACCTGTTGAGTCCTCAGCAGCCATTGCTTGGCTCTCCCTGGTCCAAGCTTGGGTAGAGATGGGGCTTGGGGGCTGGTCATATGTATATGCAGTCAGTATCCAAGGGATTGTTCTGCTTGCTAGGGTATTGTCATTCTTGCCTCTTCTATTCATGACATCCTTTAAACTTTTAAACGCCATCATCCTCAACTCCTGCAATTGGTTTAGGTTACGACTAAGGAAAAAAAAAAAAGTCTTTGCATCAACAAACGGCGTCCTTTCAATGCAGTAAATAACAGAAGCAATACCAGTGATGTATAGCTGTGAAATAGTACGACATCTGAGAGTTTATTGCGTTCTCTTGAAGAGAAACATTACTTGATTACACTGTATCGCACACACACCATGAGGTTGAACTTTTTATCACTCTCATGCACGTGTGTGTATGTATGTATATATGTATATATATATATATATATATATATATATATATATATATATATATATATATATATATATATATATATATATATATATGTATATATATATTTATATATATATGTATATATGTTTATATATATGTGTGTGTGTGTGTGTGATTGTTTGTGGGCATTGATTTTATATCTATATCTATCTATCTATATATATATATATATATATATATATATATATATATATATATATAAATTATATATATATATATTTATAAATTATATATATATATATATATATATATATATATATATATATATATATTTATAAATTATATATATATATATATATATATATATATATATATATATATATATATATTATATATATATATATATATATATACATATATAGATAGATAGATAGATAGATAGATAGCTATGTATGTATGGACTCCCAGGGCTCACACTCTCCATGAATACAGCCTTAGGAAAAAGTAATATTATAAATTACATCGTGGCAAACGTCATCTACTGTATTAATGGTTTCCTTTCAGAGCGCTGTGAATCAAAACATTATTTCTCCCTGGATGATCTCTCTCTCTCTCTCTCTCTCTCTCTCTCTCTCTCTCTCTCTCTCTCTCTCTCTCTCTGTTCTTGTTGATGTTGTTCTCTTGTCATTTATTAATCAAGGTTGATGTGTTAAAATTTGGCCTTTTTCGGTATCATGTAAAAGGTCAAATGAAAGTATACTTTAGGATATAACTATGTTGATTATACTCAATTTTTTTTTAAATGAGGCACATTTGCACCGACTCGCAGCGGTGCCCTTATAGATCGGAAAAGTTTCCCAGCTATCTGATTGGTTAGAATGATCTTGTCCAACCAATCAGCGATCAGGTAACTTTTCTGAGCTAGAAGAGCACCCTGCGAGTCGGTGCAAATCTGCCTCACTAAAAATAATTGACTATAGTGACTTCTGCAGAGGTATCAAGACATCTCTGTAGATTTTAGGAAAACATTTGGTTTCTGTGCCAGTGTACATGTATGTAATGGTAATACGTACACCGTAGATGTGCTTAAGGTGGCACTTGTGTTTCTGTAATACTTGAAGTTGCTTTTAATGATTTCCTGTAGTATGGATGACAAAATTCCGTCTAAAATGGTTCTATGGCTTTGCTTATTCATAGATACCTTAAAAGGCAATACAATTGGTTTTTGTAGACTTTTAAAATTTTTCAAAGACTTGTGGTATAGTAAATAATATCTTCTTAGCTGTATTTGACGCCTTACAATATATTTCGGTGTATTTTTAAACGTTTTCAAAGACTTGTAGTATGGCGAATTATATACTTTTATCTGTTTGACACGTTACAACATATTTCTGTATTTTTTATTCGTTTTCAAAGACTTGTAGTATAGCGAATGATATACTGTTAGTTTGACACCTTACAATATATTTCTATTTTTTAAACGTTTTCAAAGACTCGCAGTATAGCAAATGCTATATTGCTAGCTGTTTGCCACCTTACAATATATGTTTATGGATTTTTTAAACGTTTTCAAAGATTTGTAGTACAGCAAATGATATATTGCTAGCTGTTTGGCACCTTAAAATATATGTTTATAGAACTATATACATTTTTAATGAGTTGAGTATAGTGGACGTAATCGGTGTGTTTCAGACATTAGCAGTTCCTTCCTGGTTATGTACATTGTCAACAATTTCCCAATAACTATAGTCAATTCTTTTAAGTGAGGCAGATTTGCACCGACTCGCCGGGAGGCCCTTTTAGCTCGGAAAAGTTTACTGATATCTGATTGGTTGGACAAGATAATTCTAACCAATCAGATAGCAGGAAACCTTTTCCGAGTTAAAAGGGCACCGCTGCGAGTCGGTGCAAATGCGCCTCACTAAAAAAAATTGAGTATAAGATGGCATTAGTAGCCTTTTACTCTGGGATCAGTGGGGAGGTAAAAGATTGGAAATTGAGATAAAGATATCTAGGTTCAAAGTAAGAATTTAAAGATAACTTAGTTATACTTTCATCACGATTATTAACGTCAACTATCTATCTAAATATCTGTATATTTATCTATTATTATTATTATTATTATTAGTAGTAGTAGTAGTAGTAGTAGTAGTAGTAGTGGTAGTAGTAGTAGTAGTAGTAGTAGTAGTAGTGGAGGAGTACAGATCAGTTTACTTTATTGCTTTCCCACGAGGCACTTTAGTCTGGAATAGAGAACAAAATTGTTAAACCTCCTTGGAACGCACGTCTCTAACCCTTCCTTTTGGTCTGTTGGAACTAAACCCTGATCCCCGTTATCTCCCAGAGAAATTTATGAGCTTCGCGAATCCCCGTTTGGCTAACCTGATTAGACCCACGACTTGAGTTATTGCCTCAGTTGCTTCAAGACAGAACCAGAATTTAAGACTCCCATTTGGGACTGGATTAAAGATTCGAATCTTTAACCCTAATTTGAGATTTTTCGGTAATGACTCCTCTTTCATCCTGAGGTTAGATAAATTAGTCGGGTTGTGGTGGCCGATGTGGTAATGTCCTTGACTGGTGATCGCCAGACTGGGGTTCGATCCTGCGCAAACTTGTTAGTTTCTTTGGTCACT
>NC_090739.1:126996314-127008814 GCF_036898095.1 Palaemon carinicauda
GAGTAAAACACCATGTTAACGAATCCTTTATGTAAATCCGATAAAGCCATCAATTGGTTTTCGAAAGAGAGAAATTGATAACACCACCCAATCTATTTCTCATTAGAGAGAGAGAGAGAGAGAGAAAGAAAGAGAGAGAGAGAGTTCAGTGCTTATTCCAAATGTAAATTACCAAGCCATTACTCGTAAATGGAGGGTCTTAGTAGGGCATCCCCTATAACACAGACACGAAATACGATTCAGAGTTAACTTAAAGGCTAGGGAAATGGGGGGGAGAGATTTAATGACATAACTCTACGGTTGTAACACGCCTTGTATGCTCAATTCCTTGCCGTTGAAGTTGCTGGCTGGGCTTATTTCCAAATGAACGCTTATCCGGTCGTTCTTGGATGTTTTGAATTAGTGCTTAGAAAGCAAATGATATGAGAGAGAGAGAGAGAGAGAGAGAGAGAGAGAGAGAGAGAGAGAGAGAGAGAGAGAGAGATGGAGTGTGTTATACGAGGCTATGTTAGGGATTGTTATATTGAAATATTATGATTTTTAAATGTTAAATTCCGTCATGTATAGGACACGAAGATGCTGTAACAAGATTATATAAGTAGTATCAAGTTACCTTCATATGACAAAGACATTAACAATGACAAAGACATTAACAATGACCATAAGAATTACAATTACAATGATAATGAGGAGAAGGATAATAATAATGTAGAATTTGTTGAGCGATTTATTTCAAACAAAAGAACACATCACTTAACCATTTCTATTATTAACTTGTAAAGCAAACTTTCGCTGAAGAGATAGCAGGCGTAAATAAAAGCAAAATAAGAAAACTAAGACATTGAAGCAAAAAAAAAAAATATATATCTAAAATAACATGTAAGCCTGAAAGACTAATTTATTGCCTCATTATCATTGACAAGGGAAATACGTTTCTCGGAAGAATGAAGTCCACACACTTGCATATATAAAGTAAGAGGAAAAACTGGCCAATCATTTCTGTGTAGAGACTTCAAGGGCGCACTTGTCAAATGTCTATAGAAATCATCCTAAAAATTTTTAACATCTTTTGTGAAAAGCAGAAACAATATTTTTCATGTTTATGGTTGGCGCCTAGTCATTTTTTACGATTTTTTTCCTCATTCGTTCTAGAGGCCGTGTGAGGGTAGTACTGTATATTTGAGGATATTTTTTGTGTCCTTCTGCTGCGTTCTTTCTGCTGTGACCCTTCTGCTGTCCCCCTTCTGCTGCATCCTTTCTGCTGTGTTCTTTCTGTTGTGTCCCTTCTGCTGCGTCCTTTGTGCTGTGTCCCTTCTGCTGCGTCCCCTCTACTGCGTCCCCTTCGCTGCTTTCCTTCTGCTGCATCCCTTCTGCTGCGTCCCTTCTGCTGCATCCCTTCTGCTGTGTTCTTTCTGCTGCACACCTTCTATTGTGTCCCTTCTGCTGCACCCTTTCTACTGCATCCCTTCTGCTACTTCCCTTCTACTGCATCCCCTCTGCTGCATCCCTACTGCTTCGCCCCTTCTGCTGCATTCCTACTGCTTCGCCCCTTCTGCTGCATCCCTTCTGCTGCATCCCTACTGCTTTGCCCCTTCTGCTGCGTCCCTTCTGCTTCACCCCCTCTGCAGGGTCCCCTCTGCTGCATCCCTACTGCTTCGTCCCTTCTGCTTTGCCCCCTCTGCAGCATCCCTTCTGCTGCGTCCCTTCTGCTACATCCCTTTTACTGCATCCCTTCTGCTGCATCCCTACTGCTTCGCCCCTTCTGCTTCGCCCCTTCTACAGCGTCCCTTCTGCTGATTCCCTTCTGCTGTGTCCTTTCTGCTGCGTTCCTTTTGCAGCATCCCATCTTTAGCATCCATTCTGCTGCATTTCTTCTGCTGCGTTCCTTCTGTTATGTTTCTTCAGCTGTGTCCGTTCTGCTGCGTCCCTTCTGCTGCATTCCTTCTGCAGCATCCCTTCTGCTGCATTTCTTCTGCTGCGTCCTTTCTGCTGCGTCCCTTCTGTTATGTTTCTTTAGCTGTGTCCATTCTGCTACGTCCCGCAGTTGCACTTCCTCTATATCCTTCTACTTTACCTCCTTTCTTGTTTCCTTTCTTTCAAGTTTTATCTCAGAGTGTAACCCTAGGTTTTCACCCTAGATGTATTTGGACGCTGAGTGGCCTCACAGGCCCCATCGACGGGTTATATATCCCATACCCATAAATCGAAATATGTTCCATTATGTAAATAAGATGATTTGGTGCTGGTTTAGTATGTGGCCTACCTTTCGAATATGGACTACGAAATTTTATCTGTTTTAGTATGTGGCCTTACCTAACATAACCTAACCTTATCTAACCTAATCTAACAAGCCAGATAGGCCACATACTATACCAGAATAAAAAAGGTAGGCCACATAGTAAACCGGCACCGAGAATTTTCTTGAAAAATATATTTCGATTGAATATTCTGAAGTAATTCATGAATTGTTGAAGAGTTCGCCTTTTAAACAAAGTTTGTTGTGATTTTCAGTTAAGCCGTATTGGTTCATATGTAAGTTAGGGTATTTCCCCTTGTATCTCATTACTGCGTTTTCTTGAATTTCGAAGTTATTTTCTGGATGAACGAGCGGTAAATCAAAGAAGAAATTCTTAGACTCTGATCTAATTGCAAATCAGGGACTGCTTTCATGTTAAAAAAAAAAAAAAATATGTCTGCCTTCATCTTGTAATTGGATATGTTGAAGTTAGATTTCTGAGATTTTGTGGAAGCGAAGGCAAAGGAATAATGAAAATATGTTAATTTATACGTGGAATTTGATGTGGATGTGTACCCATGGCATTTTAATGACATTTCTGTTTATACCAATGGATCTAGCAAACTGTTCATTTTCAAAAAAAAAAAAAAAAACTTTTTTTGGGGGGTAGACCCCCGACCCACTTTTGCCTTAATGGGTTTTGAATGTTGTCTCGATGTTTTTTTCCCCCCATGTAATGGGCCTAGCAAAGGGTTAATGGGGAGACACCGCGAGGCGTGACATATGATAACTGGCATTAGATGGACCCCTAGAACCCAAGAGAACCCAAGAGAGAACCCGAGAGAGAACCCGAGACTCTCTAGATTCCCGACCTTCACCGGGGATCATCAGCGAACATAACGCGATAATTCGATGCCGTATTCGTTCCAGAAGGCTGAAGTCATTACATCAATGACAGAGTTTCACGCTAATGTATTTTTGCGGCCGCCTTTGACGTCAGCCAAATTATATTTCTGACGTCAAGCCGTTTTCTTACGTTTTATATTACTCTTGGCAGCACCTTTTCTAGAACGTTAGCACAATTATATGCCTGACGTCAAGCCGTTTTCTAACATGTTTTATGAAACTCTAGGCATCACCTTTTCTAGAACGTTAGCACAATTATATGCCTGACGTCAAGCCGTTTTCTAACATGTTTTATGAAACTCTAGGCATCACCTTTTCTAGAACGTTAGCACAATTATATGCCTGACGTCAAGCCGTTTTCTAACATGTTTTATGAAACTCCAGGCAGCATCTTTTCTAGAATCCTTGACATTAATCTGTTTTCTATCGTTTTTGACGTCAGCACTTTTTGTAATAGCTTTGGCGCCAACATGATTTCTTGGAATTTTAACTTTAATAGTTTTTTCTAGCATCTTTGACGCCTCTAGGTTTTTTAGTATCTTTGATGCCTGTTTTTTCTTGTATGTCTAAACGGAGCACGTTTCCTAGTATATTTGACACCATCACGTCTTATAGCATCTTTGAAGCCTGCACGCTTTCTAGCACTCTGGACGTCACCAAATTTTCTAGCATCTTGACTCTACCACATTGTTTAGCTTTATTGCCAGCACACTTTCTAGTGTCCTTGTCATCAGCAAGTTTTCTTGCACCTTTAACCCCAGTATGTTTTCTAGTATCTGACGTCAAAATGTTTTCTAGAATATTGATAACTGTACGTTATTTATCATCTTGATGCCAGTTTCTTATTTCTATCATCTTGGTTCCAGCATGTTATCTAACATCTTTGACGTCAGTACGTTTTCTAACATCTTGACACCTGTTGTACGTTTTCTAGAATATTGACACCTGTTGTACGCTTTCTAGCATCTTGACACCTGCTGTACATTTTCTAGCATCTTGACACCTGCTGTACGTTTTCTAGCAGTATGACACCTGCTGTACGTTTTCTATCATCTTGACACCTGTTGTACGTTTTCTAGCATCTTGACACCTGCTGTACGTTTTTTAAGATCTTTACACCTGTTGTACGTTTTCTAGCAGTATGACACCTGCTCTACGTTTTCTATCATATTGACACCTGTTGTACGTTTTCTAGCATCTTGACACCTGTTGTACGTTTTCTAAGATCTTTACACCTGTTGTACATTTTCTAGCATCTTGACACCTGCTGTACGTTTTCTAAGATCTTTACACCTGTTGTACATTTTCTAGCATCTTGACACCTGTTGTACGTTTTCTAAGATCTTCACATCTGTTGTACGTTTTCTAGGATCTTGACACCTGTTATACGTTTTCTAAGATCTTCACATCTGTTGTACATTTTCTAGCATCTTGACACCTGTTGCACGTTTTCTAAGATCTTCACATCTGTTGTACGTTTTCTAGCATCTTGACACCTGTTGTACGTTTTCTAGCATCTCAACTCCTGCTGCACGTTTTCTAGCATGATTTATGCCAGACATTTGCTGGTATCTTTGACATCAGCAGGTTTTCTATCACCTTGGACCCCGGCACATTTTCTAGTATCTTAGACGTCAGCAGTCTCTAGCATCTTGGCAGCTGTGCGTTATCTAGTATCTTAACGCCACCTTTTTTTATCATCTTGATGCATGCATATTTCCTAGTATCTTTAACGTTAGCACAGTCTCTAACACCTTGCTATATAGAATCTTAACGCCAGTCTTTTTTTTTATCATCTTGATGCCAGCACATTCTCTAGTAGTATCTTTGACGTTATCAAGTTTTCCAACTTCTTGATTCCAGCTAGTTTTCCAAGAATTTTGATATCAGCATGGTCTTTGATTCCAGCTCGTTTTCTAGCATCTTTGACGTCATTAGATTTTCCAGCTTCTTGATTCCAGCTAGTTTTCCAAGATCTTTGATATCAGCATGGTCTTTAATTCCAGCTCGTTTTCTGGCGTCTTTGACATCATTACATTTTCCAGCTTCTTGATTCCAGCTAGTTTTCCAAGAATTTTGATATCAGCATGGTCTTTAATTCCAGCTCGTTTTCTGGCGTCTTTGACATCATTACATTTTCCACCTTCTTGATTCCAGCTAGTTTTCCAAGAATTTTGATATCAGCATGGTCTTTGATTCCACCTCGTTTTCTAGCATCTTTGACGTCATTAGATTTTCCAGCTTCTTGATTCCAGCTAGTTTTCCAAGATCTTTGATATCAGCATGGTCTTTAATTCCAGCTCGTTTTCTGGCGTCTTTGACATCATTACATTTTCCAGCTTCTTGATTCCAGCTAGTTTTCCAAGAATTTTGATATCAGCATGGTCTTTGATTCCAGCTCGTTTTCTAGCATCTTTGACGTCAGCACGTTTTCCAACTTCTTGATTCCAGCTACTTTTCCAGGATCTTTGAGATCAGCATGGTCTTTATTTCCAGCTCGTTTTCTAGCATCTTTGACGTCATTACGTTTCCCAACTTCTTGATTCCAGCAAGTTTTCCAGGATCTTTGATATCGGCATGTCCTTTGATTCCAGCTCGTTTTCTAGCATCTTTGACGTCATTAGATTTTCCAGCTTCTTGATTCCAGAAAGTTTTCCAGGATCTTTGATATCAGCATGGTCTTTAATTCCAGCTCGTTTTCTGGCGTCTTTGACATCATTACATTTTCCAGCTTCTTGATTCCAGCTAGTTTTCCAAGAATTTTGATAT
The DNA here is from genome assembly GCF_036898095.1 of Palaemon carinicauda. Taxonomy (NCBI): domain Eukaryota; kingdom Metazoa; phylum Arthropoda; class Malacostraca; order Decapoda; family Palaemonidae; genus Palaemon; species Palaemon carinicauda. The sequence goes on from NC_090739.1 coordinate 127,002,226, forward strand.
CAGCATGGTCTTTAATTCCAGCTCGTTTTCTAGCATCTTTGACGTCATTAGATTTTCTAGCTTCTTGATTCCAGAAAGTTTTCCAGGATCTTTGATATCAGCATGGTCTTTGATTCCAGCTCGTTTTCTAGCATCTTTGACGTCATTACGTTTTCCAGTTTCTTGATTCCAGAAAGTTTTCCAGGATCTTTGATATCAGCATGTCCTTTGATTCCAGTTCGTTTTCTAGCATCTTTGACATCATTACATTTTCCAGCTTCTTGATTCCAGCAAGTTTTCCAGGATCTTTGATATCAGTATGTTCTTTGATTCCAGCTCGTCTTCTAGCATCTTTGACGCCAGCACATTTTGTGCCATCATCGATGCTGAAACATCACATTGCCAATCTATGATTCAACATTAAATATTTCTTGAATATCTATTGCAAATTTGAAATTTCAAAATTATATTCATAATATCATGGCTTTATTTCCTGCATCTATTTCGGAAATCATTAAGTACTCGGCGCCTGATCTAATGGCTACACTAAAATTTTAAGCTATAAACACGCTTATTGGGTGCCGCTTTTGAGCTGGAAGGCTGAATTCGAAATGAGGGTGAACTGAACTGTGAAAAACACATTCCTTTGAAGGAACATCTATTTTTAATGATTTCAAAATCTAATTAGCAGATTTTGGGGACTACATCATTACGCTTTAAAGTGCTCTGCTTCAAAGAAGTATTTTAGTTTAAGCTAAAACAAAAAAAAGCACGAAAAGTCTGCACATTTTTACATCAATTTTGAAATGGATTTTATCATTGTAATGAAAACCGAGATTAAATTTTATAAAAATACGTATATTTATTGTATGTGTGGATTCCTTAACGTGGAGAGAAGGTTTGCGTATTGCCATGATTGGCAAAGCTGTACTATAGTCCATTTCTTTTAGCGAAGCAGATTTGCACCGACTCGCAGTGGTGCCCTTTTAGCTCGGAAAAGTAGTCCTAATCGCTGATTAGTTAGAATTGTCTTGTCCAACCAATCAGCGATCAGGAAACTTTTCCTAGCTAAAAGGGCACAGCTGAGAGTCGGTGCAAATATGCCTCGCTAAAAGAAATGGACTATATTCAGGGCCACCTATACAAGGTTGGTATGCTTTAAGGGATCAAACAAAAATCTCCCACCATCACCAATCCACAATGGCCAGTATGTGGATGAAAACTGGCCTTTGCCTGCAGTGGAATAGAAACGGTTGCATTTTTCGTTACAGTATTGTTGTATAATTAATGGACATGCATATAGTGATGTTATGATAACGTGTTTTATTATGTTACATCTTTGTTGTCTGGAAGTCCTGTATTTCCTTCACACCACCTGCTCTGTGACTAGATTTTTTTTCCCCAGTGTTCTTTCATTATTCAAGCGATTTGTGTTCCAAAATAATTATCAGTCATCGCCATTTTTTTTTCTCCCTCTCTTTTTGTTTGCTGATATGTATGTTATCATCATTATTAAGCGCTAATTCTATTGTGATTATATTACCCAGACCTTAGAACTCTATGGTCAACCTGCTAATTGTTGTTTGTAATATATCACTGATATTATTGCATATCTCATTTCTGTTTTTTACCGATGTCCAAAGTGTAAGATCACTGTATCCTTATTGTAACTCTGTATATGGCTTTTGCTGATATAAAGATTATTATTATTATTATTATTATTATTATTATATACCGGAGGTTTTCACGTAAACGATTATTTAGCGGTTGAGTCATTCATCTATTTATTAATTTGTAATCGGAAGCCCGATGTTCCAGGCAGGTTAAAATGCCCATTTCTTTCTCAGATCAAAGGAATGACGAAAGAGTCGGGGTGTCAGTACAAAAGAATCAACATTCACATTATAATAAAAAAAAAAAAGAACAGTTTCAGGTGGAAAATAAAATGGTAGAGGATACCAAGGGGAAAAAAAACATTCGATGGAACAGTCTTCCAGAACGGAATATATATATATATATATATATATATATATATATATATATATATATATATATATATATACATATATATATATATATATATATATATATATATGTGTGTGTGTGTGTATATATATATAAGTATGTATGTATGTATGTATATATATACATACATACATATATATGTGTGTATATATGTATGTATATATATATATATATATATATATATATATATATATATATATATATATATATATATATATATATATATTATAAACATGTGCGCTTATATTTATTGTTTTTTTGGCGGGAGCGGTTGAATAGGGGAAATGTAATAAGTATTATGAATGACGTGCGGGTGACTTTTGTCAGATCGACTATTATGACTTTTTATATTTTGATTGATCATAAACGCAATGTTATAATGTTCAGACTGGTTTTAAGAATCAAGTAGTGTCTGAAAATATATTTGGAATTCTGTTCAGGTAATTATTGATATTGTCATTCCTCACAATTTATTGCACTATAGGAAAGAGTAGAGATTGTTACAGTACGCCACACCCATTGAATACTGCGTAATACGCACCATCCTGAAGCACTGAATAAAATTTCTTCCAGTATGTCCCCGGTTTGGAAGACTTATACACCAAACATGGAGTTTGTGTCCCGTAGATTACCATCATATTTCTCCCCCATTTACTGTAAGGCTTTGTCCATCTCACACTACATTTGTGTTCCCCCTAAGTTATTACCAGACGGAAGATGTAGACCTGGACAAACACGTTCGCTTTTTAGGCAGGAATGTTTGATGTCGTTGAGAAGCAAAAATGATTTGTATCGAATGTTAGAATTTTGGCTACATTTTAATGTAAGGATTTTGTGATGTTTATGATTATTTTTTCTAGTATTTTCCCCTGTTCTAAAAATCCATTTAACTGTAGTTATCCAGTATTCACAATTATATTATCCTATAAATATATGTGGATCCACATTGCCTAATATAGACTGGTGACCTGGAGGTAGCATCCTTGCCGGGTGATTACCAGACTGGGGTTCGAGTCCCGCTCAGATTCGTTAGTTCCTTGGGTCGTTGCATCCTCAACATCTTTGTGAGCTAAGGATGTGGGGTTTGGGGGAGCCTATAGGTCTATCTGCTGAGTCATGAGCAGCCACTGCTTGGCCCTCCTTGTTCTTAGCTTGGGTGGAGAGGGGTCTTGGGCCTCTGATCATATGTATATATGGTCAGTCTCTATGGCACTGTCCTGCTTGATAGGGCACTGTCACTGTCCCTTGCCTCTGCCATTCATGAGCTTCCTTTAAACCTTTAAACTTATTCAGCCGTAGTTCAGACGAGGTATATTTCGAGCGAAAAGTCAACAGCCTGGCCCCAAATGGTCTATGGAAACAGGTAAATCCCTAATAAAAACACGTGGATTTTTCTCTAAATCCCCTCTTGGAAGAGCTGAAAATCCCCAGGGCAATATCAGTGTCACCGTGGGATTACAGATTAACCGATGTGTAATCCGAAGCGGAGAGTAAACACTCGCTGAGAATCCACACGGAACACAGAATAAACATTAACCATATTCGCTGAAAATACAAAAAGGCAATTATCACTTGTGTCTTGTAGGCCTACGGGACTCTCTCTCTCTCTCTCTCTCTCTCTCTCTCTCTCTCTCTCTCTCTCTCTCTCTCTCTCTCTCTCTCTCTCTCATCAGAAGTGAGGGGAGGGGATAAGTTTTCAAAGTTTATTTGCTTTGGGTCGCAAAACTACTTTTCAAGGAGCCTCCAAGTGTCATTTTCTTTACTTTTTTCATATTTCTGTCTAGTTTTTTTTCTTCTGATATTTTAACTTCTGGATGATAATGTGAATTTTTGTGTTATGCTTGACGAAATTGATGGTAATTGCAATAAAGATAAATGTAATAATGGTGATAAAAAGTCTTATTTCACATCAGTTCCATATGAACGTTTGACACCTGCACTTTTGACAAATTTTTCTTGGTGATAAAAGTAATAAGGTTAATAATAGCATAATAGAAGTCTTATTTCACCTCAGTGCCATATACAGATACACGTGGTATATAATTTTTTTTTTTTTTTTTTTTTTTTTTGCCGTCTCCAACTGTAAACTACCGCTGAAGAGTTACGGGGTCCTTTGACTGGCCAGATAGTACAGCAATAATCCTTTTCTCTGGTTACGGTTTATTTTCCCTTTGCCTACACACACCAAATTGTCTGGCGTATTTTTTTACCTATTCTCCTCTGTCCTCATACACCTGACAACACTAAAATTACAAAACAATTATTCTTCACCCAAGGGGTTACTGCGCTATAATTGTTCAGTGGCTACTTTTCTCTTATTAAGGTTAGAAGGGACTCTAGCTTTGGTAAGCAGCTCTTCTAGGAGAAGGACACTCCAAAATCAAACCATTGTTCTTTAGTCTTGGATAATGCCATAGCTGCTGTACCATGGTCTTCCACTGTCTTGAGGTAGAGTACTCTTGCTTGAGGGTACACTCGGGCACACTGTTCTATCTTATTTCCCTTCCTCTTGTTTTGTTAGTTTTTATAGTTTATATAGGAGATTTCTATTCTAATTTCACTCTTCTTAAAATACTTTATTTTTCTTTGTTTCATTTCCTCACTGGGCTATTTTCCCTGTTGGGGCCCCTGGGCTTATAGCTTTCTTTTGTTCCAACTAGGGTTGTAGTCCTTATACCTGTCCCTGGTTTATATCTCTCTGTCTTGGTCTTCCCATTGTCCCATCTGTCTGTGTGCAACAATCTCCTCCCACCCTTCTCTCTCTCTCTCTCTCTCTCTCTCTCTCTCTCTCTCTCTCTCTCAAATTTCCTAATGGAAAGCCACCTCTTTCTGTCTCCTCAATGACTGGGTATTTGCTCCGAAGCAAAGCAATATCCCTTCTCAAACAACAGGGAGATGGAACTAGAATTGAATTACAAGGTATTTTTGCCAGGCGCTGACTTTGGTCATGGAAGGTCATTTTAAGTCATTGATCCTTGGTGCTCAAGCAAAGGCTCTATGCCAGTGGTTCCCAACCTGGGGGAAATTTGAAGCTACCAGGGGGGATATAATTACACTACCTACTAACTAAAAAAAGTATCAGGTGATAAAGCTAGCCCTGATATTGATACACTGTTGCACAAGAAGCAGCCTCAACCTTCTCACTAATTCAATTTTGAAGTAGAAGAATAAACAAAAGTCTTTTTATTTTGCTACTAGCCGCTCTCCATATACTGATAAACAAATAGTTACAGAGTAAAATGGATAGAGAGCGGTTAGTAACAACTAACCGCATAGCTCTATGGCTATGCGGTTAGTTGCTACTAACCGCTCTCTATCCATTTTACTCTGTAACTAGATAAACAAATAGTTACAGAGTAAAATGGATAGAGAGCGGTTAGTTGTTCTAACCGCATAGCTCTATGGCTATGCGGTTAGTTGTTACTAACCGCTCTCTATCCATTTTACTCTGTAACTATTTGTTTTATCAGTATATTTGTATAATGGAAAAATAAATTAGTAAGTCGTCACAGTGTGTTTCAACTACTCTTTCCCTCATACACATGAAGGGGGAAATCTGGAGGGTTGCACTGGGTGCAGAGGGGAAATGACAGGAAAAAGGTTGGGAACCACTGCTCTATGCTGTGCAACTTCTGAAGGCCTGTGCTATTTTCTGGTAGCCTATTGGAAACGTCCCTGCCTGGTAATCTGTTGGACGGGGATTCGAGACTCACTCAAGCTCGATAGTTTTTCGTATTTTCTGCAATCTCACCATCCTTGTGAACAAGGGATGGGAGGGGGGTTTGTGGGAGCCTATAGTTCTACCTACTGAATCATCAGCAGCCATTGCCTGGCCTTCCCTGGTCCTAGCTTAATGGAAAGGAGGCTAAGCTCAAGAGTTTTTCGTATTTTCTGCAATCTCACCATCCTTGTGAACAAGGAATGGGAGGGGGGTTTGTGGGTGCCTATAGCTCTACCTTCTGAATCATCAGCAGCCAGTGCCTGGCCTTCCCTGGTCCTAGCTTGGGCGCTGATCATATGTGACCCATGCAGACGGATAATGAGACGTCTGAATATGGGTTTTCTTCATTTATTACTAAAGGTTCGTTCGTAAGTACACTGTACACAACTACCCTCTCAGGTGAGGGACTTGTCTAGTGCCCAAAGGCAACTAAACTCTCTTCGCTACCAAAATGCAATCTTGTACAATAACATGCTGAGACATAGGTTTTTGTGGAATACTAATGATTAAAGAGTTTATTTACCTTGACGTACATACATGAATTAGGACATTATGCTCAGGCTCTAGGATATTGTTCTGTCCATTGCCTTTGCCATTCATGATTGACCCTTAAACGTTTAAACCATTACTATAGGAAGTGAAATATCTATTTTTCTCTCTCTTTTTATTTGCTGATATGCATGTTATCATCATTATGAAGCGTTGATGTTATTGTGATTTCATTACCCAGACCTTAGAACTCTGTGGTCAATCTGCTAATTGATGTTTGTACTGTATCACTGATATTATTGCATATCTTATCTTTTTTACTGATGCTATAAATGTAAGATCACTGTACCCCTATTGTAACTCTGTTTATGGCTT
>NC_090739.1:127016314-127018814 GCF_036898095.1 Palaemon carinicauda
TTCATTCAAGAAATAATGTCGATTCATTCATGAGCTATAGTTTATTCATTGGAGATTTTTATTTTTATTAATTCAGGAAAGACGTTGATTCATTCAGGAACAAAAGTTGATTCATTCATGAGCTATAGTTTATTCATTGGAGATTTTTATTTTTATTAATTCAGGAAAGACGTTGATTCATTCAGGAACAAAAGTTGATTCATTCATGAGCTATAGTTTATTCATTGGAGAATTTTTTTTTATTAATTCAGGAAAGACGTTGATTCATTCAGGAACAAAAGTTGATTCATTCATGAGCTATAGTTTATTCATTGGAGATTTTTTTTTTTATTAATTCAGGAAAGACGTTGATTCATTCAGGAACAAAAGTTGATTCATTCATGAGCTAAAGTTGATTCATTCCGGAGCAAAAGTTAATTCATTTAGAAACAATAGTTGATTCATTCAGAAGAAGGCGTTGATTCATTGAGGAGCAAAAGTTGATTCACTCATTAGAAACGTAAATGAGTTCAGGAGATAAGTTTACTAATTCAATAAAAAATGTTGATTCATTCAGGTGCAAAAATTGATTCATTCAGGCGCAAACGATTTCAGTTAACTTTGGAAATTGATTTCTTTCCCTTCAAGAAATTTCAGCTACTTTTGAGAGTCATTTTTGTTATATAAAAGGATTTCACTTACCATAAAAAAAATCTATTAATTCTATATATATAATTTTTAGCCCATTTTGAAAACCTACTTGTTCAGAAGAAAGATATTTAAGTCCTTTTAAAAATTAGTTTATCCCGGAGAGAAAATGTTCTATTGCTATAAAAAAAATCTATTAATTCTATATTTATAATTTTAACCAATTTTTGAAAACCAACTTATTTAGAAAAAAAGATATTTTAAGTCCCTTTTAAAAATTCGTTTATCCCGGAGAGAAAATGTTCTATTGCTTTCGTAAGTCGAATGATTTTATAAGGGGATTTCAGGTTTGTTCAAATCGATTCTAATCCTTTAAAAGTCGATTCTATCAATGAAAAATAATTTTAAAACCGTTAAGAAAATTATAATCAATTTTTTTAGTGAGGCAGATTTGCAAAGAAAATTATAATAAATTTTTTTTAGTGAGGCAGATTTGCACCAACTCGCAAGGGTGCCCTTTTAGCTCGGAAAAGTTTCCTGTTAGCTGATTGGTCGGAAGTATTCGGACAAAAATACTTCTGACCAATCAGCTATCAGGAAACTTTTCTGAGCTAAAAAGGGCACCCCTGCGAGGTCAGTGCAAATCTGCCTCATTAAAAAAAAATTGACTATAGTTAATCCATAGAAAGTGGCTTCATTTGCTCTTGAAATTCAATTAACTGTAGAAAGGTTGATTTAATCATTCTTTTCATACTGGAGAAAGGGATTTTAAATAGCTTCACAAAGTCAATTGAATAAATTGAAAAGGATTTCAATTGTTTACGTAATCCTAGAGAGGGAAATTGGTAGATACATACATAAATAAATAAACATCACGTGAGGAAAAGATAAAAAAAAAGAGAATTGTATCCAAGGCAAAGAATTAAGACGCTCCAAACCAGTATCACTTTCTTCTAAGTTCTAAATCTAAGCAATGACCTGAATAACAGAATGTAGGACGTTCCACAGTTCCACAGAATGTAGCCCCGCTTACACAGTTCCACAGTGAAGGAAATGAGAGGCCACTATAACATGGCACATAATGTGACACAAGTACAAAAAGGCAAAGAGTCGTCCCCGTCCATTATATTATGGATCTAAACAGAATATGAAACCAGACACTAAAAACCCTAATCTGAGAGAGAGAGCACATGGGTGCTGGCGGGAGATGCCTGCAGGGTTTTATGAATGGATCCTCTCTTAAAGAAAACGGGAAGGTGAAGATGAGCCGGCATTACAGCAAAACAACTATCGAATTCAAACTTATTTATGATCATTTATATTTAGATTGTTCCTTTCAAGGAAATATATTAATTACAGATTAAAGATAAGTAAAATAACCTATAAATCCAGTAAGAATAAAAGCTTAAAGAGATGTTGAACAATGAAGAATCAGAAGATGAACCGGCATTACAGCAAAACAACGATCGAATTCAAACTTATTTATGATCATTTATATTTCTATTCTTCCTTTCAAGGAAATATGATAATGACAGATTAAAGATAAGTAGAATAACGTATAAATCCAGTAAGAATAAATGCTTAAAGAGATGTTGAACCAACGAAGAATCAAAAGATGAGACTATCGAATTCAAACGATTTATTTATGATTATTTATACTTCTACTTTTCCTTCCAAAGAAATATAATAATTACAGATTAAAGATAATTAAAAACGTATAAATCCAATAGAAATAAAAGCTCAAAGATAATGCACCAATGAAAAATCATTTGGTAAAAAAAAAAAATAATAAAAAGGGCGACCTCTGGGCAACCTTGGCTGGAGGTTTGTGATTTCAACTGCAGTGGGAACTTAATATCACAATGGCGTTTGC
>NC_090739.1:127027339-127039839 GCF_036898095.1 Palaemon carinicauda
CAGGTTAATGACGTGTTGGGTAAATAGTCTGATTATGCCGGAGATGAAAAGGTTTAGAAACCAGAGATACAGAAACAAGATTCCTGGCGAGTTCAGTTTACGTAACGCAGGTGGATCTGATGTAAACGATTTACAAACTTTGGGAAGAGATATGATGTAATGAGTGTTTTTTCCCTTATCTTTGAAATATTTCTTTGAAATTTTCTATGGTTTAGTTTTAAACCGAGGAAATTTCTCCCTAAAAACTTTATGATTTGTTTAGCAAAAGAATTGTTGAGAATTGTAAAGACATCCTTATGAGAGAGAGAGAGAGAGAGAGAGAGAGAGAGAGAGAGAGAGAGAGAGAGAGATCCAAAATTGATAATTGGTAAGTAAAGATTAAATGAGCCAGAAATTTTCTTTTCTCGAAAAAATTAGGCAAATATAGATTATTGAGAATTAAAGGAAGTAATATAATTCGAAGATATTCTTTGCATTTTGCTAAAGAATCTGCGATTAAATTAAATATAATGCAAAGAATAAGATTCATAAAGAGATTGTTCTTAGGATACTGTCTTTCTCCTCCAATTCAATCACAAGCTTATTGTTATTATTATTATTATTATTATTATTATTATTATTATTAATTTTATTATTATTATTATTATTATTATTATTATTATCATTATAATTATTATTATTTCTATTATTATTATAAATATTATTATATTATTATTATTATTATTATTATTATTATTATTATTATTATTATTATCTGGAAATAAAAGTTATTTGTTAGAGAGCTATCCTTTGCATTAATCCTTCCACCGTTCTCGTAAAAGGCCCAAGACTTGGTAGCAATCAGGGTTTAAACTTTTAAGGTAATTACCTTCGTATGAGGTAATTTTCATGGTTTCAAGGAAATTTGTAAGGTAATTCTAAGGTAATTTCGGTTTTACTAGCTTCAAATTTCAGGAAATTGGAATAGTTTAAGGTAATTATTATTATTATTATTATTATTATTATTATTATTATTATTATTATTATTATTAAATGCTAAGCTACAACCCTAGTTGGAAAAGCAGGATGCTATAAGCCCAGGGGCTCCAACAGGGAAAATAGCCCAGTTGAGGAAAGGAAATAAAGAAAAATAAAATATTTTAAGTATAGTAACAACATTAAAATAAGTATTTCCTAAAAAAACTATAAAAACTTGAACAAAACAAGAGGAAGAGAAATAAGATAGAATAGTGTGCCCGAGTGTACCCTCAAGCAAGAGAACTCTAACCCAAGATAGTGGAAGACCATGGTATAGAGGCTATGGCACTACCCAAGACTAGAGAACAATGGTTTGATTTTGGAGTGTCCTTCTCCAAGGTAAAAAGCAGTATTTAAAGTGATGGGCCACATGCTCAGGTTTAAACCCTGGTAGCAATGTATATATGGCCTTTATCTGGAGTAGGCAATTAGATCACACGTTTTGCTATTTCCCTTATATCAAGTCCCTCATTCTTGGTTCTTTTTTTTTTTTTCTAGTTTCATCAGCATCTACCGCTCGAGTGTTATCGAGTCCTTTGATTTGCCAGACAGTACTACATTGGATCCATCACTCTGGTTACGGCTTTTTTTTTATTTCTTATGCCTAATACACCGAATAATCAGGCCTATTCCTTCCACGTTCTCCTCTGTCCTCATACACTTTACAACACTTGAGATTTACAAACAATTCTTCTTCACTCAAGGGGTTAACTGCTGCACTATGATTGTTCATTGGCCACTTTCCTTTTGATAACGGTAGAAAAGACTCTTTAACTATGGTAAGCAGCTCTTATAGGACGCTCCAAAATCAAACCATTGTTCTCTAATCTTGGGTAGTGATATAGCCTCTGTACCATGGTCTTCTACTGTCTTGGGGTAAAATTCTCTTGCGCACTTTTCTGTCTTTCAAGTTTTTATATATTATACATAGCATCTATTTTAATGTTATTACTGGTTTTAAAATATTATTCATTACTTCTCTTGTAGTTTATTTATTTCCATATTTACTTCCTTCACTGGGTTAATTTTCCCTGTTGGAGCTCTTGGGCTTATAGCATCTTGCTTTCAACTAGGGTTGTAGCTTAGCAAATAATAATAATAATAATAATAATAATAATAATAATAATAATAATAATAATAATAATAATAATAATAATAATAATAATAATAATAATATCAAAATATTTTATCCCATTTCCGTCTTATGAATCTTCTTCCTTCTATTTCCCATTTGACAAAGGTCCCTTCATCCTATTTCCTATTTCCCTCTTACTATATCACAACATCCTATTTCGTATCTAATGAAATCTGTACTTCTTGTCTCCCCATTTTCGCATCCTTTGGTCTTATTTCCCTATTATCTCTTTCGTTACTTCTATTTCCTTCTTATCAAATCACTTCGTTGTATCCTCTCTTATCAAATTTCTTCATCTGATTTTTCTTTATGTAAAATTTCTTTATCGTATTTTTCATTTTATCAAGTTTCATCCTTCTCGTTTTCTTTCCTCAAATCCTTTTACCCATCCTATGTCCCTTTTATCAAGTTTTATCTTTCTCTTTTTCTGTCCTCAAATCCTTTCACTCAACCTGTGTCCCTCTTATCAAGTTTTATCCTTCTCTTTTTCTGTCCTCAAATCCTTTCACTCAACCTGTGTCCCTCTTATCAAGTTTTATCCTTCTCTTTTTCTTTCCTCAAATCCTTTCACTCAACCTATGTCCCTCTTATCAAGTTTTATCCTTCTCTTTTTATTTCCTCAAATCCTTTCACTCAACCTATGTCCCTCTTATCAAGTTTTATGCTTCTCTTTTTCTTTCCTCAAATCCTTTCACTCAACCTATGTCCCTCTTATCAAGTTTTATCCTTCTCTTTTTCTTTCCTCAAATCCTTTCACTCAACCTATGTCCCTCTTATCAATTTCCATCCTTCTCTTTTTCTGTCCTCAAATCCTTTCACTCAACCTATGTCCCTCTTATCAAGTTTTATCCTTCTCTTTTTCTTTCCTCAAATCCTTTCACTCAACCTATGTCCCTCTTATCAAGTTTTATGCTTCTCTTTTTCTTTCCTCAAATCCTTTCACTCAACCTATGTCCCTCTTATCAAGTTTTATCCTTCTCTTTTTTCTTTCTTCAAATCCTTTCACTCAACCTATGTCCCTCTTATCAATTTCCATCCTTCTCTTTTTCTGTCCTCAAATCCTTTCACTCAACCTATGTCCCTCTTATCAAGTTTTATCCTTCTCATTTTCTGTCCTCAAATCCTTTCACTCAACCTGTGTCCCTCTTATCAAGTTTTATCCTTCTCTTTTTCTTTCCTCAAATCCTTTCACTCAACCTGTGTCCCTCTTATCAAGTTTTATCCTTCTCTTTTTCTTTCCTCAAATCCTTTCACTCAACCTGTGTCCCTCTTATCAAGTTTTATCCTTCTCTTTTTCTTTCCTCAAATCCTTTCACTCAACCTGTGTCCCTCTTATCAAGTTTTATCCTTCTCTTTTTCTTTCCTCAAATCCTTTCACTCAACCTGTGTCCCTCTTATCAAGTTTTATCCTTCTCTTTTTCTTTCCTCAAATCCTTTCACTCAACCTGTGTCCCTCTTATCAAGTTTTATGCTTCTCTTTTTCTTTCCTCAAATCCTTTCACTCAACCTGTGTCCCTCTTATCAAGTTTTATCCTTCTCTTTTTCTTTCCTCAAATCCTTTCACTCAACCTGTGTCCCTCTTATCAAGTTTTATCCTTCTCTTTTTCTTTCCTCAAATCCTTTCACTCAACCTATGTCCCTCTTATCAAGTTTTATGCTTCTCTTTTTCTTTCCTCAAATCCTTTCACTCAACCTGTGTCCCTCTTATCAAGTTTTATCCTTCTCTTTTTCTTTCCTCAAATCCTTTCACTCAACCTGTGTCCCTCTTATCAAGTTTTATCCTTCTCTTTTTCTTTCCTCAAATCCTTTCACTCAACCTATGTCCCTCTTATCAAGTTTTATGCTTCTCTTTTTCTTTCCTCAAATCCTTTCACTCAACCTATGTCCCTCTTATCAAGTTTGATGCTTCTCTTTTTCTTTCCTCAAATCCTTTCACTCAACCTGTGTCCCTCTTATCAAGTTTGATGCTTCTCTTTTTCTTTCCTCAAATCCCTTCACTCAACCTGTGTCCCTCTTATCAAGTTTTATCCTTCTCTTTTTCTTTCCTCAAATCCTTTCTCTCAACCTGTGTCCATCTTATCAAGTTTTATGCTTCTCTTTTTCTTTCCTCAAATCCTTTCTCTCAACCTGTGTCCCTCTTGTCAAGTTTTATGCTTCTCTTTTTCTTTCCTCAAATCCTTTCTCTCAACCTGTGTCCCTCTTATCAAGTTTTATGCTTCTCTTTTTCTTTCCTCAAATCCTTTCACTCAACCTGTGTCCCTCTTATCAAGTTTTATCCTTCTCTTTTTCTTTCCTCAAATCCTTTCTCTCAACCTGTGTCCATCTTATCAAGTTTTATGCTTCTCTTTTTCTTTCCTCAAATCCTTTCTCTCAACCTGTTTCCATTTTATCAAGTTTTATGCTTCTCTTTTTCTTTCCTCAAATCCTTTCACTCAACCTGTGTCCCTCTTATCAAGTTTTATCCTTCTCTTTTTCTTTCCTCAAATCCTTTCTCTTAACCTGTGTCCCTCTTATCAAGTTTTATGCTTCTCTTTTTCTTTCCTCAAATCCTTTCACTCAACATGTGTCCCTCTTATCAAGTTTTATCCTTCTCTTTTTCTTTCCTCAAATCCTTTCACTCAACCTATGTCCCTCTTATCAATTTCCATCCTTCTCTTTTTCTTTCCTCAAATCCTTTCACTCAACCTATGTCCCTCTTATCAATTTCCATCCTTCTCTTTTTCTTTCCTCAAATCCTTTCACTCAACCTGTGTCCCTCTTATCAATTTCCATCCTTCTCTTTTTCTTTCCTCAAATCCTTTCACTCAACCTGTGTCCCTCTTATCAATTTCCATCCTTCTCTTTTTCTTTCCTCAAATCCTTTCACTCAACCTGTGTCCCTCTAATCAAGTTCCATCCTTCTCTTTTTCTTTCTTCAAATTCTTTCACTCAACCTGTGTCCCTCTTATCAATTTCCATCCTTCTCTTTTTCTTTCCTCAAATCCTTTCACTCAACCTGTGTCCCTCTTATCAATTTCCATCCTTCTCTTTTTCTTTCCTCAAATCCTTTCACTCAACCTGTGTCCCTCTAATCAAGTTCCATCCTTCTCTTTTTCTTTCTTCAAATCCTTTCACTCAACCTGTGTCCCTCTTATCAATTTCCATCCTTCTCTTTTTCTTTCCTCAAATCCTTTCACTCAACCTGTGTCCCTCTTATCAATTTCCATCCTTCTCTTTTTCTTTCCTCAAATTCTTTCACTCAACCTGTGTCCCTCTTATCAATTTCCATCCTTCTCTTTTTCTTTCCTCAAATCCTTTCACTCAACCTATGTCCCTCTTATCAATTTCCATCCTTCTCTTTTTCTTTCTTCAAATCCTTTCACTCAACCTATGTCCCTCTTATCAATTTCCATCCTTCTCTTTTTCTTTCCTCAAATCCTTTCACTCAACCTGTGTCCCTCTTATCAATTTCCATCCTTCTCTTTTTCTTTCCTTAAATCCTTTCACTCAACCTGTGTCCCTCTTATCAATTTCCATCCTTCTCTTTTTCTTTCCTCAAATCCTTTCACTCAACCTGTGTCCCTCTTATCAATTTCCATCCTTCTCTTTTTCTTTCCTCAAATCCTTTCACTCAACCTATGTCCCTCTTATCAATTTCCATCCTTCTCTTTTTCTTTCTTCAAATCCTTTCACTCAACCTATGTCCCTCTTATCAATTTCCATCCTTCTCTTTTTCTTTCCTCAAATCCTTTCACTCAACCTGTGTCCCTCTTATCAATTTCCATCCTTCTCTTTTTCTTTCCTTAAATCCTTTCACTCAACCTGTGTCCCTCTTATGAAGTTCCATCCTTCTCTTTTTCTTTCTTCAAATTCTTTCACTCAACCTATGTCCCTCTTATCAATTTCCATCCTTCTCTTTTTCTTTCCTCAAATCCTTTTACCCATCCTATGTCCCTTTTATCAAGTTTTATCTTTCTCTTTTTCTTTCCTCAAATCCTTTCACACAACCTATGTCCCTCTTATCAATTTCCATCCTTCTCTTTTTCTTTCCTCAAATCCTTTCACTCAACCTGTGTCCCTCTTATCAATTTCCATCCTTCTCTTTTTCTTTCCTCAAATCCTTTCACTCAACCTGTGTCCCTCTTATCAATTTCCATCCTTCTCTTTTTCTTTCCTCAAATCCTTTCACTCAACCTGTGTCCCTCTTATCAATTTCCATCCTTCTCTTTTTCTTTCCTCAAATCCTTTCACTCAACCTGTGTCCCTCTTATCAATTTCCATCCTTCTCTTTTTCTTTCCTCAAATCCTTTCACTCAACCTGTGTCCCTCTTATCAATTTCCATCCTTCTCTTTTTCTTTCCTCAAATCCTTTCACTCAACCTGTGTCCCTCTTATCAATTTCCATCCTTCTCTTTTTCTTTCCTCAAATCCTTTCACTCAACCTATGTCCCTCTTATCAAGTTTTATCCTTCTCTTTTTCTTTCCTCAAATCCTTTCACTCAACCTGTGTCCCTCTTATCAAGTTCCATCCTTCTCTTTTTCTTTCCTCAAATCCTTTCACTCAACCTATGTCCCTCTTATCAATTTCCATCCTTCTCTTTTTCTTTCCTCAAATCCTTTCACTCAACCTGTGTCCCTCTTATCAAGTTCCATCCTTCTCTTTTTCTTTCTTCAAATTCTTTCACTCAACCTATGTCCCTCTTATCAATTTCCATCCTTCTCTTTTTCTTTCCTCAAATCCTTTTACCCATCCTATGTCCCTTTTATCAAGTTTTATCTTTCTCTTTTTCTTTCCTCAAATCCTTTCACTCACCCTGTGTCCCTCTTATCAAGTTTTATCCTTCTTGTTCCTTATTATCATGTCTCTATCACCTACGGTATATCCTTCTTGCCTGGACCTTTCTTATTATTTTGCTCTTATTAATGCTTTCCTCTTTTATTCATTCTCATGTCCTTCGCGTTCCTCCATTCTTATTATTTCGTTCTTACTAATTCCTTCCTCTTAGTTTATTATTTCTCATGTCCTTCGCCTCACTCCATTCTTATTATTTCACTCTTATTAATTCATTCCTCTTTCATTCATTCTCATTTCCCTCGCCTTCCTCCATCCTTACTAATCCCATCCTCTTATTTTATTCATTTTCATGTCCTTCGCCTTCCTTCATTCTTACTATTTCTTTCTAACTAAATCCTTCCTCTTTTATTCATTCTCATGTCCTTCGCCTTCCTCCATTCTTATTATTTCGTTCTTACTAATTCCTTCCTCTTTCATTCATTCTCATTTCTCTCGCCTTCCTCCTGTCCTAGTTTCCTCTTACCACGTCTCTCTGTCTCTGTCTGCATCCCCCTGCCCACTTCCCCTCCCAACCCCCCCTCCCGAACTCACCCCTCCCCAAATCCCCAGTGCCTCCAGTGACCATCCATCACCTGCAACAAGACATCCTTTGCACTGAGGCGTTATGTTACTGCAGGATTGTTCCTTGTAATGACCCTTCGGCAAGAACTTCTTGTAATTACTCTGGGAATTCTAATTGCGAGGGTTTAGTCCCCTAGTTGAATCAGTAGAACTTCCTAAGTTCAAACTCTCAGCAAATGTTTTTATGTTGAACAGGCTTACATAAGACCTTTTATAGTTTATTAATTAAATATGTTGTAATGTTGTTAATGTTTTTAAAGTATTTTATTTTGATTTATCATTACTTCTTATATCGTTTATTTATTTCCTTAGTTCCCTTCCTCACTGGACTATTTTTTCCTGTTGGAGCCATTGGGCTTATAGCATCTTGCTTTTCCAACTACGGTTGTAGCTTAGCTAGTAATAATAATATTAATAATAATAATAATAATAATAATAATAATATTTTGGGTGGTATATGGAACTTTTAAGGGACTAGATGCATTTAGATTGTTCACATATATGGACTTCATTATGTTCTGTATTAGAATTTTATGTAAGATGAAGTGGTACGGGATAATGTAAAATTCAAGAGCAAAATGTAATACCAATGCGACATATTTTTTTACAGAATGTTATTACAATTTGCTGACGTCATTCTAATTATTTCCATGCTTGGGAAGTTTTACCAAATTATTTTAAGCTTTTTGGGGTAATTTCAGATTATTATAAACTGGTGAGGTCATTCAAATGATCATAACTACTAAGATCATTCAAATGATTATAGGCTGGCGATGTCATTCAAATCATCACAAGCTGCTAAGGTTATTAAAATGATTACAGACTAATACGATTATCATGATTATCTCTGGTCAGATCATTGAGATTATTTTATTGAGGCCAATCAAGTTGAGTTAATGAGACCATCTTTGACTCCATCACATTCCCGGACACTTTTGTTTTATTTCATAAATCTTCCAGCTATCAGCTGTTATAAGCTAAAGGTTTAAAGGTCGGTCATGAGTGGCAGAGGCAAGGGACAGTGACTTTGCCCTAGCAAGCAGGACAATGCCCTAGAGACTGGCCATATATGATCAGCGCCCAAGCCTCCTCTCCGCCCAAGCTAGGACCAGGGACGGCCAGGCAGTGGCTACTGATGACTCAGCAGATAGACCTATAGTCTCCCCCAAACCCCCCAACCTTAGCTCACAAGGATGGTAAGGTTGCAGACACTAATGGCACTAATGAGTCTGAGCGGGACTCGAACCCCCGACTGGCAAACACCAGGCAGAGACGCTACCAATCAGGCCACAGCAACCTACAAAGGCATTAAAGAATTGTGGTGGCCTATTGGAAACGTCCCTGCCTCGCGTTCTGTTGTATGGGAGATTGTCACTCTCCAACTCGATAGTTTCTTGTAGTGTCTGCAACCTCACCATTCTTGTGAGCTAAGGGTGGCTGGTTTGGGGAAGCCTATAGGTCTACCTACTGAGTCATCAGTAGACATTGCCTGGCCCTCCATGGTCTTAGCTTGGATATAGAGGGGGCTTGGTTGCTGATCATATGGATATATGGTCAGTGTTTAGGGTATTGTCACTGCCCCTTGCCTCTGCCCTTCATGAGTGGCCTTTAAACCTTTAAAACTGTTCTAAACTAAGAACTTTAAATCTGCTTCGACTAAGGTTTACAGTTTTCTATAACCTTTGATGCTGAAACCTTTGCGTTATTTTAGTCGACCTGTTATTATTATTATTATTATTATTATTATTATTATTATTATTATTAAATGCTAAGCTACAACCCTAGATGGAAAAGCAAGATGCTATAAGCCCAAGGAAAATAGCTCAGGGAGGAAAGGAAACAAGGAAAAATAAAATATTTTAAAAACAGTACCTTATTATCGACTTTCACCTTTATCTCTCTGTTCCACTTCGTTCAATGACACCTGAAAGTCAGATTCTGATCTTCCGGGGGTAAGATTAATAGCAGTAGTGTCTCAATGGTCGGCTGGTGCCTTGGCCAACCTACTACCCACTATTTATGGTGTGGGAGTATAAATACTACGGCAGGCAAAATTAAAAATGAACATTAGAAACGTAGGAACAATGATGGGGGGAGAAAATTATGGAAGTAGTAGAATGCTGACGAGAGGAAACGTAGGCGTTAACGTTTTCTGCCTAATATGAAAAAGAATCATCAACAAGATCTTGTATTTCAGTAAGAAGAAACGTTGCGATCACATACTCATGGCATCCCGCTGAGGGGGTCGAGTTGCGTTCTATTCAGCCTCGTCTAAGAAAGAAGAGATCAATAGACTGCGCCGAACTCAGATTCTAGGTAATCTGTATTGGCATTATTACTAACGGCAGGGTGTAATGGAATAGTTGCGAAGGCTATTTTCGCCAAAAATGGACCATCTCTCTCTTCCATTGCCTTGCCAACAGAGACGAAGGAAGGTTATTCATTCACCCCACTATAGTTCATTTCTTTTAGCGAGTCATATTTGCACCGACTCGCAACGGTGCCCTTTTAGCTCGGAAAAGTTTCCGGATCGCTGATTGGTTGGACAAGATAATTCTAACCAATCAGCGATCCGGAAACTTTTCCGAGCTAAAAGGGCACCGCTGCGAGTCTGTGCAAATATGACTCGCTATAAGAAATGGACTATAGGTTGATATATTTGCTGTCCATATCTGTAGAATTTAGCGATTGATTTAAAAGAAATCATGTGCAGTTTTTATACATTGGGAGTGAAATAAATGAAAACTTCAGGAAAATATGAATGTGTAGCAAATAAGCGTGGGTATTTTCATAATCGGGTAGTTGAATCAGTAGAACTTCAAAAGTTCAAAGTTGCAGCAAATGTTTTTATGTTGACCAGGCTGACATGAGTCTTTTTATTGTTTATATATGACATTTGTATTTTTGACGTTGTTAATAGTTTATATAGGACATATCTGTTTTGACGCTGTTACTGCTTTTAGAATGATGTATTGTTAATTCATTCTCATCATATATTTATTTCCTTATTTCATTTCCTCACTGGGCTATTTTTCCCTGTTGGAGCCCTTGGGCTTATAGCATCTTGCTTTTCCAACTAGGGTTGTAGCTTGGCTAGTAATAATAATAATAATGATAATAATAATAATATTAATTGAGTGATGAATAGACCTACATACATTATACATAACTATCTAATTGCTGCTTCAATTACCATAGTTATTACGACGGAAATAGTAATTCAACAAATCAGTTGACCGTTTAAAAGTTTAAAGGCCACTCGCGAAGGACAGAAGCATGGAGAAGTAACATTGCCCTAGCTAGCAGGACCATGCCTTAGAGACTGATTATATATCCATATGATCTGAGTCCAAGCCCCTCTCCACCCAAGCTAAGACCAGGGAGGGCCTGGCAATAGTTTTTGATGAAACGCTTTCATTCACACGTTTAGGTATCGAATATTTCCCAGAAATGATGTATGTGAACTCCTCTCTCTCTCTCTCTCTCTCTCTCTCTCTCTCTCTCTCTCTCTCTCTCTCTCTCTCTCTCTCTCTCTCGTTGCGAAATTTTTATTTGGATACAAAAGTCAAATTTCTGAACATTTTATCATTTAAACGCAACGAATAAACGGCCACGTTAAGTATGCGTTATCATTTATCAATAAATTATATCAATTATTATTTGTGAATGGAGAAGTGTTGATAATCATCGCTAGTTACAAAGTTAAAGTGTACTGCACCGCTGAATAACCTCTTGAGCCCTCATGTTCGCTTTGAGGTGAAACATCATATTTCATTCTATCCTATTCCTTTGGATAATTATATTAAATTATTATAAATGACAAAATATTTATGGTTTTCTAGTTTTACAGCGTATCTTCAATACTGTAGCCACTATTTGAATCTTCACTACTATAGCTTCTAATTGAATCTTCATTAGCGTGGCTTGTAATTGGATCTTCATTAGCGTGGCTTGTAATTGGATCTTCATTAGCGTGGCTTGTAATTGGATCTTCAGTAGTATGGCTTGTAATTAGATCTCCATTCTTGTTGCCTCTAATTGAATCTAATTAGTGTGTGTTCTAATTGAATCTTTATTACTGTAACCTGTAATTGAATCTAATTACTGGGGCCTCTAATTTCATCTAAATAGTACAGCCTCTAATTGAATCTTCATTACTGTGGCCTCTAATTTAATGTAATTTATGTAGCTCTAATTGAATCTTCATTACTGTAACCTGTAATTGAATCTAATTAATGGGGCCTCTAATTTATTCTAATTCATGGAAGCTCTAATTGAATCTTCATTACTAAGTCCTTTATTTGAATCTTTATAACTTGGTGCTTTATTTAATTATGTATTCATGTGGCCTCTAATTGCAATTCCACTACAGTGCCCTGTAATTACATATTCATTGTTGGGGCTTCGATTTGAACCTTCACTACAGTTGCCTGTAATTGCATCCCCATTACTATGGCCTCGATTTGCATCTTCAATGATGTGGTCTGTAATTGAATCTTCATTACCGTGGCCTGTATTTCGATCTTTATACTGTGGCCTGTATTTGGATCTTCATTACAGTGGCCTGTATTTCGATCTTTATACTGTGGCCTGTATTTGGATCTTCATTACTGTAGTCTGTAATTGGATCTTCATTACTGTGGTCTCTAATATGATCTTCAGTATTGTGGCGTGTAATTAGATCTTTATTATTATGGCCTGTAATTGAATCTTCATTACTGTGGCCTTTAATTGAATATTCATTAATGTGGCCTGTAATTAGATCTTTATTACTGTGGCCTGTAATTGAATCTTCATTACTGTGGCCTTTAATTGAATATTCATTAATGTGGCCTGTAATTAGATCTTTATTACTGTGGCCTGTAATTGAATCTTCATTACTGTTGCCTCTAATTGAATATTCATTACTGTGGCCTGTAATTGGATCTTTATTACTGTGGCCTGTAATTGAAT
>NC_090739.1:127044839-127052339 GCF_036898095.1 Palaemon carinicauda
ATCATTTTCATTCGGACTATTCCATATTACTTAATGGGCAATTAATTTTAACATTCTTGAATGCTCTTCATTAAAACGTATATGATAATTGGCTTACACAGTATTTAAGAAGAATTACTAAAGCAGTGACCAAATTTTCTCAAGGAAATGGTTGAAGGAGTGGAACTTCAGAAATTAATGCTTCTTCTTTATAGATTATCTGTTACTTATCTATTTTAGATTGTTATTTATCTCAACTATCTCTATTTTTTTTATTCTGTTGTCTACCTTTATAATTAGTTCTCCGTTTCTTTTCCGTTCTGCGTTGCGTTCACTAAAGATTTAAAGGCCACTCATGAATGGCAAAAGCAAGGGACAATTACAATGCTCTAACTAGCAGGAAAATACCCTAGAGATTGACCATATATGCTTATGATCGACGTCCAAGCCCTTCTCCACCCAAGCTAGGACCAGGGAAAGCCAGGCGATGGCTGCTGATGACTCGGTAGGTAGACCTATAGACTCCTCCAAACCCGTCATTCTTAGCTCATAGAGACGGTGAGGTTGTAGACACTACAAAAAGACAATCGAGATTGGGGGAGAAGCTCGAACCCCAGTCCGGCAGATTGCGAGACATGGGCGGTACTAATAGGGATGGTAAAAATCTGCTTTTGCAGATATGGTTATAACTATATCAGTTGTGATGATGATAATGTGCAATTATTTACGCTAGAGACTGATTGCTAATTATCTTCATGATTATAATATACCTCGTATAGATGTTTTTGTTTTGATTTGGCTATCAATATGCTGGACTGGGGTTAGAGACCCTCTCATACTTGATAGCTTCTTGTAGTGTCCTCTACCTCACCATCCTTGTGAGCTAAGGATGGGTGGTTTGGGAGAGCCTATATTGGTCTACCTGCTGAGTCATCAGCAGCCATTGTTTGGCCCTCCCTGGTCCTAGCTTGGTTGGAGATGTGGCTTGGGCACTGATCATATATATAGTATATATGGGCAGTCTCTAGGGAATTGTCCTAAAATAGTCAATTCTTTTTAGTGAGGCAGATTTGCTCCGACTCGCAGCGGTGCCCTTTTACCTTGTAAAAGTTTCCTGATCGCTGATTGGTTGGACAAGATGATTCTAACCAATCAGATAGCAGAAAACATTTCCGAACTAAAAGGGCACCGCTGCGAGTCAGTGCAAATGCGCCTCATTAAGAAAAATTAAGTATAGGGCAATGTGACTATTCCTTGCCTAGGCCATTCATGAGCGACCGGTGAAAACCTTTAAATATGTATCAATTTTAAAAAGAATAGGCCTATATCTGTTTCTTATAGACCTGTTGGATATTTGGGTTCCGGTCTTATGCCAACTACGGTTCAGAGTTATCCAAAAATAAAATATAGCACCATTAAAAAAAAAAAAAAAAATCAGTGTTAAATTAGAAAAAATCCTTAAAAGAATTGTAATGATTTCCTGGTAATTATTATTATTATTATTATTATTATTATTATTATTATTATTACTAGCCAAGCTACAACCCTAGTTGGAAAAGCAAGATGCTATAAGCCGAAGGGCTCCAACAGGGAAAAATAGCCCAGTGAGGAAAGGAAATAAGGAAATAAAAAAATGATGAGAATAAAATAACAATAAATTCAAAAAACAGTAATAACGTCAAAACAGATATGTCCTGTACAAACTATTAACAACGTCAAAACAGATATGTCATATAAACAATAAAAAGACTCATGTCAGCCTGGTCAACATAAAAACATTTGCTGTAACTTTGAACTGGTAATGTAATGAATGATTTAAACAGCTGATTATTACCAATAACAATCTATTCCATGTTACTAAAAAATAACGAAAATTAATTCTATAGGTAACTGAATGAAGATTTTCTTAGACGATCAAATATTTTACCAATA
The DNA here is from genome assembly GCF_036898095.1 of Palaemon carinicauda. NCBI lineage: Eukaryota > Metazoa > Arthropoda > Malacostraca > Decapoda > Palaemonidae > Palaemon > Palaemon carinicauda. The sequence continues at coordinate 127,046,751 of NC_090739.1, forward strand.
TATTTTTTACGTCAATATATCATCTCTATCGTATACCTTAATCCTTTTACCACCAAAGGACGTACTGGTACGTTTCACAAAACACATCCCTTTACCCCCATGGACGTACCAGTACGTCCTTGCAAAATACTGCTATGTACAATTTTTTTGCATATTTTTGATAATTTTTTGAGAAACTTCAGCCATTTTCCAAGAGAATGAGACCAACCTGACCTCTCTATGACGAAAATTAAGGCTGTTAGAGCAATTTAAAAATATATATATATATATATATATATATATATACTGCAAAATGTGCTTGAAAAATTTAAAATATATTCTTCAATATTGGGAAGGATACAGTCAATAGTCTCCCCTAGACAATCAAGGTTTTCATTTGCAATAATGGATATTGCGCGAATATTTGCATAGTCTATGAACCTCTTCGCGAACCCTTTTCGTGAACCCCTAGGAAATATGAACCCCAGATTAATTGAACCTATTCAGGAAATTTTATGCATCTAGGATCGCCTAGATTTTGATTTTGAATTTATAAATCTATGAAGGCCAAACGTGAAAATGTAAATATATAAATATATACAGCGATCTTTTGATATAAATTGTTTATTATATATATATATATATATATATATATTTATATATATATATACTGTATATTTATATATATGAATATATATATATATATATATATATATATTTATATATATATACTATATATATACAATATATATATATTATATATACAATATATATATATATATATATATATATTTATATATATATATACTGTATATCTATATATATGAATATATATATATATATATATATATATTTATATATATATATATATATATATATAAATATATCTTATTGAACAGTTAACTATGGTCAGAAGAGAGACGATATGAAATAGATATTAGATTTGTATCGCAGCTTGAAAAATTCCACATATCCGTGAAAAGAAAAAGGAATTTACATTAAGGAGAAACATAAAGCAAAATATGAAAGAATAGAGAGAGGTCCTTAGGCCCATTGAGAGAGAGAGAGAGAGAGAGAGAGAGAGAGAGAGAGAGATTTAAAAATATCATTAAAACAGTTTGTTCAGCAAAGCCTTATGATAAATTCTTACCCATAAATAAAAATATATGGATATTAAACTGGAAAATAATCCTATTAAAAAAAATAAAATTCCAGTAATCTCATATGTATGTAAATTTAATAGCCTACATAAAAAGAACAGAGAGAGAGAGAGAGAGAGAGAGAGAGAGAGAGAGAGAGAGAGAGAGATTTAAAAATACCATTAAAACAGTTTGTTCAGCAAAGCCTTATGATAAATTCTTACCCATAAATAAAAATATATGGATATTAAACTGGAAAATAATCCTATTATAAAAATAGAATTCCAGTAATCTCATATGTATGTAAATTTAATAGCCTACATAAAAAGAACAGAGAGAGAGAGAGAGAGAGAGAGAGAGAGAGAGCTTGTTCATCCAAGCCCTATAAAAAAATCTATACCAAAAATAGAAATACATGGTTATTGAACTGGGAAATAATCCAATTTTAAAAAATAGAATTTGGTAGTTTCATATATGTGTAAATTTAATAGCCTACATGAAAAGAACAGAGAGAGAGAGAGAGAGAGAGAGAGAGAGAGAGAGAGAGAGAGAGAGCTCGTTCATCAAAACCTTATAAAAAAAATTTGTACCAAAAATAGAAATACATGGTTATTGAACTGGGAATTAATCGAATTTTAAAAAATAGAATTCCGGTAGTCTCATATGAATGTAAATTTAATAGCTTACATGAAAAGAACAGAGAGAGAGAGAGAGAGAGAGAGAGAGAGAGAGAGAGCTTGTTCATCGAAGCCTTATAAAAAACCTGTACCAAAAATAAAAGAGAGAGAGAGAGAGAGAGAGAGAGAGAGAGAGAGAGAGAGAAGATCAAAACCTTATAAAAAATCTGTACCAAAAATAGAAATATATGGTTATTGAACTGGGAAATAAACCAATTTGAAAAATAGAATTCCGGTAGCCTCATATGTATGTAAATTTAATAGCCTACATGAAAAGAACAGAGAGAGAGAGAGAGAGAGAGAGAGAGAGAGAGAGATCTGTTGTTACTTGGTCCTAAATGGGTGGCTCACTGGTCAAAAAAAAAGTACATATGAATATGATTACATGGCCCATGTAGAACGAAAAGCCCAAAATGGCGATTATCTCTCGGAATATGTAATAAATACTCTACTCAGATTCAAGGACTATTTTTTTCTCGTTTTTTCTATATGCTTTTTTTATTTTAATAAAAAAAAATCATCATCATCATCTCCTCCTACGCCTATTGACGCAAAGGGCCTCGGTTAGATTTTGCCAGTCGTCTCTTTAATTTTCTATTTCAAAAAACGATATTGTCTTTTCATACTTTCTAAATTGTTTATTAATATGGAGATATGTTTTGTGTCTCCAATATAACTATAGTCAAATCTTTATAGCGAGGCATATTTACACCGACTCGCAGGGGTGCCCTTTTAGCTCGGAAAAGTTTCCTGATCGCTGATTGGTTGAACAAGATCATTCTAACCAATCAGATAGCGGGAAACTTTTCCAAGCTAAAAGGGCACCGCTGCGAGTCAGTGTAAATGCGCCTCATTAAAAAAAAATTGAATATAGTCTCTTATTCCGTAGCTCTTCACGTAGGGGTACTAATTCTATAAGCGATGTTCCCTTTTTTATATACTGGCTACTGCAAGAGCAACAGTTTGTGCTGGCATAAGCCCAACGTGATCTAAAACACCATTAGCCATCATCTTTCTCTTTCCCCCCATCGTGCCTGTGCCACTGATTGACTTGAAAGCTCAGACACTTGTAATAAGCTTAGAAACTTTGAAAAAGCTTGGATACTCGGGGAAAGCTTCTACACTTGGAGAAAGCTTGGGCATTTGGAAAAAAAGCTTAGACACTTGGAGACAGCTTGGACACTTCTAGTAAACCTGACATTTAGAGAAAGCTTAGACACTTGGAGAAGGTTTGGACAATTTTAGGAGTAAGAAAGAGTAAAAGTTCTTACTCTATAGATAAAAATGGCCAAAGGTATTCCCTCTGAATGAAATGAAAAGGCTATTATTGATAGATAAAAAGAGGTATAAACTATTTTTTGAAAGGAACCTAAGATGCTTTTCTTCGATAAAAAAAAAGCTAGTAAAGTTATTCCTCGATAAAAAAAGATTAGCAAATGCTATTACTCTATACAAGTTGTTCCTTTATGAAAAAAAATAAATCTTTTAAAAGTTATTCCTCGAAAACAATACCAAACGCTCTTCCTTGAGGACGAAGCTGCGAAAACTATTCTTATTATAAAAATACCACCAAAGGATATTCCTTGATTTTTATCAAAAGTTATTCTTCGATGGAAAGGCCAAAAAGGCTATTGCTCTATCAAAAAAAAAAAAAGCTGTTATTGCTACTCCTGAATGAAATAGCTGCAAAAACTATTTCTTTATTAAATGAAATCTGCAAAAGTTATTCCTTATTAGAGAAATATATCTTATACTCTAATTAATTATTTGCATAATGTTGAACTCCCTCTTTCCGGGAAGGCTTTCTACACAAGCAGTATGTATCAAATGATTAGTGTCTCTTACTCTCTATCTGAGACTACTGTGCCATCTGGTGTCACAAAGGATGGGGTCATAAAGACTAATGAACAGTTTGAAAGGAAGCTAGGATATCAGCAAAAATCATAAAACTTGAGCCCCATTTTGGTGGCCACCTGTCATTATAAAGATTTACCAAGATCGTAAATTGAGATAGCTAAGGATTTCTCTCTCTCTCTCTCTCTCTCTCTCTCTCTCTCTCTCTCTCTTTGTGTTTAAATCTGCGAGGTTTACGTCAATATATCCATCAAAATTTTCGCTGTCTTAACGGCAGTAAGTGTGGTGTTGTGTATCAAATGGGCCATACACAATACTAAGACAATACCCATATTACCCACGTTCCAATATACGGTCTTGCCATCTGGGTGCCTCCCCTCTTAATTCTCCTACGATTAGGAACCCTTATCCGACGTCCTTTCAGCCCTCCGAGACGCGAAGGAGTATAAAGAAGCATTTGAGATATAAAAAGGTGATATAGGAGCTTTGGAAGACGGCTCAAAATAGAAAAACAAATGACAATCCGGCAGCGAAATGGAATCTCTTTAAGCATAAAGCACTGGGCGCGTGCAGAAGTTGGCCCTCCTCAGAGGATCGGATCTCGCGACAAGAGCTCCGACACCACATAACATCAACCACGCTTAGCTTCTTCTACTTCTTATTCTTCTTATTCTTCTTTCTTCCTGGGGTTTTTTTGTTGGCCAGATTCAGTGCCTCCATTCTTCCTCTTAACTGAAAATTCTATTCATAACGATTCCGTCACGGTTTAGTTCTTACTCGTTCTTACTCACTCGTGAGTTCCTTGCGAACAAGGTTTGGCAGACAGAACCGCGTCAGTAGAGGGGGTTACAAAGTAGTTTTTGACAGATTTATGAAAATGTTAGATACTTTACTATGAATGACAATTGTCGGTATTTTCAAATAAAGGTTTTCTCTCTCTCCCAATCGGATAACGTAGCGTTCAAAGATTGTTTGCGATTCTCTTGATTTTGTTTTTTCTATGAATGAAGTTATTAGCAATTTTATACAACTTTAACAGGATTTTGTCTTACTGTATATTTGAACTTGGTACCAACAGTCCTTCCTCTTCATCTCCTTCTTTCTCTTCTTTTTCTTCTTCTTCTTCTTATTATTATTATTATTATTATTATTATTAGTTGAGCTGCAACCCTAGTTTGAAAAGCAGGATGTTGTGAGCACATAGGCCCCAACAGGGAAAATCAGCGCAGCGAGGAAGGGAAACGAGGAAATAGATAAACTACAAGAGAAGTAATGAACAATTGAAATAAAGTATTTTAAGAACAGTAATTTGTTCATAAGATCACCAATTATAGAATTCACGTTCCAAATCAAAATATTTAGGTAACTTTTTCTCTAGAGACATCATAGTTTTTAAACACGAATTAATTGAGTGAGTCAAGCTAGCAACTCTCTTGTTATCTGTAACCATCAGCCAACCAAACCTTAGGCCTAGCAAACATTATTATTCTTTCTTTATATAGCAAAAGTAAAGTTTTTAAACAGACAAATGAACTAAGTGAGTCAAGCGAGCAACTCTCCTCTTATCTGTACCATCAGCCAACCAAACTTTAGGCCTAGCAAGCATTACTTTTCTTTTTTTTATATAGCAAAAGTAAAGTTTTTAAACAGACAAATGAACTAAGTGAGGCAAGCGAGCAACTCTCCTCTTATATGTACCATCAGCCAACCAAACCTTAGGCCTAGCAAGCATTATTTTTCTTTATCAAGCATAAGTGAATTCTTGCATGTGGTTGAGGGTAAACTCGAGCACACTATTCTGTCTAATTTCTCTTCCTCTTGTTTTGTTAAATTATTTATAGTTTGTATGGGAATATTTATTTTAATGTTACTCTTCTCAAAATATTTTATTTTTCCTTATTTCCTTTCCTTACTGGGCTATTTTCCCTGTTGGGGCCCCT
>NC_090739.1:127062570-127065070 GCF_036898095.1 Palaemon carinicauda
AAAGAACCTGAAAAAAACATGTCTGTTTTTCTCAATGGTAACGGTGTTGATTTTGAACATGAAATTTACTGTTGCCTTGAGCTTTTATATATAAAGGAGACTGGAGAGTGTTCTTTAATAAACTCACTCAGTTGCTTTTCATCCTGTCTTTGAGTCACAACATTCTCTCGGCCCGTCACAATGGCTTTCAACGCCATTAATAGATAGGAAGAGACAATGAACTGAAACCAAATGGATATGCAACTAGATCCACAGCTCTTAGTTCGTCTTCAATTTCGGTAGAACCAAGTTCAACCTAGACACATGTCTTTTGTCTAGTTTCGACCCTAAATGAGGAAATGAAAAAGATTAATTTATTGAAGGATTGATAGATCAAAGCTACCTGAAAACAATGAAAGGTTGATTTGTAAAATGATTAGTTATATTTTATATAGAAGTAGTAAATGAGACAGGATTACACCAAACTACACACACACACGTGTGTGTTTATATATATATATATATATATATATATATATATATATATATATATATATATATATATTCATATATATACATATATATTCATATATATACATTTATATACACACACACACACACATATATATATATATATATATATATATATATATATATATATATACTGCATATATATATATATATATATATATATATATATATATATATATATATATATATATATATATACTGCATATATATATGTATATATATATATATATATATATATATATATATATATATATATATATATATATATATATATATATATATACAGACAGTGTAAAATCCACAGGTAACAGGAACGTAAAAGACCAGTTACCAAGCGCTTTCGTACACTTCTTGGTTCCCTGAAGAATTGTACGCAATACAAGAAAGTGCTTAGTACCTGGTCTTTTACTTTCCTGTTTCCTGTCGGTTATACAATTAAATATTTGTCACGTGCAGTTTTGTAACGGATAAGTAATATATATATATATATATATATATATATATATATATATATATATATATATATATATATATATATATATATATATATTTATATATATATGTGTGTGTGTGTATTTATATATAAATCTAAATATCCAATGATGCAATATTGTTGACTTTTCAACGAAATATTGAGTGCTCATCATCATCAACGTTATTGTTCTTGGCAAATTTATTACCTCCGTTTTCAGTACTCGAGTAAATTATCATCTCGTAAACAGTATTATTATTATTATGATTAGTAGTAGTAGTAGTAGTAGTAGTAGTAGTAGTAGTAATGAAAAACCATCTCTTACCCTCACTTAAAGTACCATCACCAGAACGTCAAAGTTGATTAGTTTTTCACTCAAATTTAACAGCGCCATCTATCCTAAACGGCGTCAAGAAACGATCGTTTGGGACTTACGAAATGGGTAATCACAAACCACCAACGATCGTTAGCCCTTGAGAGTCGTTAACACATTTTTAACAGCTCCTCGACTGACGTTTTAACTAGCATTTGAGATAGCTGTGAACTAGCTAGTTACGAGGGTCATTAGAGTATATGTGTTTGGCATAATACGGTTTTTTGACAGTCTCAGAGTTTCTAGTCGTTATTTATGTTTATTTATTTACCAATTTATTTATCTGTTTATTTATTTACCAATATATTTATGTGTTTATTTATTTTGGTCGTCGTCCAATATCATCAGCTGGTAGGTCTTGAAATCGTAGGGACCCGAGAGAGAGAGAGAGAGAGAGAGGAGAGAGAGGAGAGAGAGAGAGAGAGAGAGTATATAGGATATTTGCATAAGGTAATTACAAGCCCTGCGCCTTCATCCCAAAATACAAGGCTCTTTCAATGCTAGAAAATGTGAATTTATTATCTTTTATTTACTTCCCATCAGAATTCAAGTCTTGCGATATACTGTATATATAGTTCCAAAATTTGAGAGGAAGCAAAGAAGTTGCGAGGTCATTTTGATTTAAGAATATGCTCTCTCTCTCTCTCTCTCTCTCTCTCTCTCTCTCTCTCTCTCTCTCCTCTCTCTCTCTCTCTATATATATATATATATATATATATATATATATATATATATATGTATATATATATATATATATATATATATATATATATATATATATATGTATATATTTATACATATATATGTATATATTATTATTATTATTATTATTATTATTATTATTATTATTATTATTATTATTAAATGCTAAGGTACAACCCTAGTTGGAAAAGCAGGATGCTATAACCCGAGGGGCCCCAACGGGGAAAATAGCCCAGTAAGGTAAGGAAATAAGGGAAATTAAAATATTCTAAGAACAGTAACATTGAAATAAACATTTCCCATGTAAACTATAAAAGTTAAAAAAACAAGAGGAAGAGCAATTAGACAGAATAGTGTGCCCGAGTGTACCCTCAAGCAAGGGAACTTGTGTGTGTGTGTGTGTGTGTGTGTGTGTGTGTTTGTAATGTGTAAGTTTGTGAACA
>NC_090739.1:127072570-127077570 GCF_036898095.1 Palaemon carinicauda
TCTTTGATGCTCAGTGTTCAGTCAAAATGGATTAATGAATTACTGGATAATTGGATTACTGGAAACTTGAGAATGGATTAATAGATTACTGGAAACTTGAGTACGGATTAATGGTTTACTGGAAACTGGAGAATGGATTAATTGTTGCTGGAAACTTGGAAATGGAATAATGGATTACTGGAAACTTGAGAATGGTTTAATTGATTACTGGAAAATTGAGAACAGATTAATGGTTTACTGGAAATTTAAGAATGGATTAATTGTTGCTGTAAACTTAAGAATGGAATAATGGCTTACTGGAAACTTATGAATGAATTAGTGGATTACTGGAAACTTGAGAACGGATTAATGGATTACTGGAAACTTGAGAATGGATTAATTGATTGCTGGAAACTTGAGAATGAAATAATGGTTTACTGGAAACTTGAGAATGGATTAATTGATTACTGGAAATTTGAGAATGGATTAATAGATTACTGGAAACTTGAGAATGGATTAATAGATTACTGAAAACTTGAGATTGGATTAATCGATTGCTGGAAACTTTAGATTGAATTAGGGGATTAGTGGATTACTGGAAACTTGAGAATGGATTTTTGGATTACTGGAAACTTGAGAATAGATTAATGAATTATTGGAAACTTGAGACTGGGTTAATGGATTACTGGAAACTTGAGACTGGGTCAATGGATTACTGGAAACTTGAGACTGGGTTAATGGATTACTGGAAACTTGAGACTGGGTCAATGGATTACTGGAAACTTGAGACTGGGTTAATGGATTACTGGAAACTTGAGACTGGGTCAATGGATTACTGGAAACTTGAGACTGGGTTAATGGATTACTAGACACTTGAGAATGGATTAGTGAATTCCTGGAAACTTGAGAAACAAAACTCCAAGTATGATTGTAAGTAGGTCAAGGACCGTGGCCCCTCAACATCCGGATTTCGGCATTGATAATGTTTCTTTAACTTTATATACTCTTAAAATTTCAGGTGTGATTCTCGAGAACAATTTTACTTTTGAGAATCACATTAGGTCTGTGTCTTCTTCAATTGCACAAAAAATTTGCTTATTGAGAAAGTCTTTCAAGGTTTTTGGTGATCAATCTATTCTGAAGAAGTGTTTTAATTCTTTCATTTTACCTTATTTCGATTATTGTTCTCCTGCCTGGTCTTCAGCTGCTGATTCTCATCTTAATTTGTTGAACAGGAACTTATGGTCTCTTAAATTTCTTATTCCTGATCTAGATATTAATCTCTGGCACCGTCGTTCAAGTAGTTCATTATACATGTTGCATAAGATTTTTCATAACTCTGACCATCCTTTACATTCAGATCTTCCAAGACAACTCTATCCTGTTCGTAATACTAGGCAGGCAGTTAATTGTAATAGTCAGGCCTTCTCCATCATGATGTTCAATACTACCCAGTACACTAGAAGTTTTATTCCAGCTGTGACCAAGTTGTGGAATGTTCTTCCTAATCGGGTAGTTGAATCAGTCGAACTTCAAAAGTTCAAACTTGCAGCAAATTTTTTTATGTTGAACAGGCTTGCATAAGTTCTTTTATAGTTTATAAATCAAGTATGTGTTTTAATGTTGTCAATATTTTTAGAATATTTTATTTTCATTTTCATTACTTATATCGTTTATTTATTTCCTTATTTCCTTTCCTCACTGGGCTATAGCATCTTGCTTTTCCAACTAGGGTTGTAGCTTAGCTTGTAATAATAATAATAAAATGGATTACTGGAAACTTGAGAATGGGTCAGTGGATTGCTGGAAACTTGAGAATAGATCAATGGATTGCTGGAAACTTTTGATTATGGATTAATGGATTGCTGGAAAGCTGAGGATTTGCTTAACAATTACCGCCATCTGATAACAGTTTGTAAGCTCACTACGGAAACTCGTTACAGCTAGAAGCATAAATAATTAAGCTTTTATTCTTATAGAATTAATCCAAATATTTATATTTACTTATCTACACAACCATTAAACAGATTACGGTTCGCTATGGTATTCATATTTTATTAGATATATTAACATTTTTTAGTTGAGATGGAAGTGTGGGGTGACAAGAAGAGATACGATACGGAATGAGGTAATTCCTTAGGGGTACCACAGGAGTTAGAGAACTATCAGATAAGATCCAAGAAAGTAGACTGAGGTGGTATGATCATGTCATGAGAAGAGATGAACAGTGTATTGGGAGGAGAGTGATGGAAATGGAGGTACAGGGAACGAGAAAGATAAGATCCAAGAAAGTAGACTGAGGTGGTACGGTCATGTCATGAGAAGAGAAGAACAGTATATCGGGAGGAGAGTGATGGGAATGGAGATACAGGGAACGAGAAAGATAAGATCCAAGAAAGTAGACTGAGGTGGTACGGTCATGTCATGAGAAGAGAAGAACAGTATATTGGGAGGAGAGTGATGGAAATGGAGATACAGGGAACGAGAAGGAGAGGGAGACCGAAGCGAAGGTGGATGGACTGCATCAAGGATGACATTCGATCAAAGGGATTAACCGGTGATGAAGTGTGGGACAGAGGTAGATGGAGAAAGCTGGTCAGAAACATCGACCCCACATAAAAGTGGGAAAAGATGCAGACAAAGAAGAAGAAGAATTAACATTTTTTAGGTCGGTATGCTAATGCATAAAATTATAGTTATTTACCCACTATTGTCCATCTATCGATCTATCTCTATACCTATATATCTAAAGCAAGAGGGTGCACTCGGACACACTATTCTATCTGATTTCTCTTCCAATTGTTTTATTAAAGTTTTTATGGGTTATATAGGAAATGCCTCTTTTAACGTTGTTACTGTTCTTAAAATATTTTATTTTTCCTTGTTTCCTTTCCTCACTGGGTTATTTTCACAGTTGGGTCCCCTGGGCTTATAGCGTCCTGCCTTTCCAACTAGGGTTGTAGCTTAGCGAGTAATAATAATAATGATAATAATAATAATAATAATAATAATAATAATAATAATAATAATAATAATAATAATAGGGATTTTCCTAATTTTGGGTGGTAGCCGATATAAAAAAAAAATGATAATGTTTCTTTTTAATCCACGATGTCTGACGAGGGACTTATTCGATATTGGTTAATACTGCTATTGTACTTTTGGAATAACCACAAAATATTTTTTCTTTTGATGACCTCTATCATTTGACTTGTGTTTCAGTCGTAGTTGAGGCCACTTTCTGGAATAGAAATTAATGATAGGCGTACTCTAACTTTTGAATTCAGAAATAAGATGTAATTATATATATATATATATATATATATATATATATATATATATATATATATATATATATATATATATATATATGTATATATAAGATATATATATATATATATATATATATATATGTGTGTGTGTGTGTGTGTGTATATGCATATATATGTATATATATGATATATATATACATATTCATATATATAATATATATATATATATATATATATATATATATATATATATATATATATATATATAGTATACTGTATATATATGTGTGTGTATATGTACATATATGATATATATATGTATATATATATATATATATATATATATATATATATATATATATATATATATATATATATATATATATATATCCTTTTAGTCATGTGGTATCTTAGGAATACATAGAGGGTAAGGTTGCCACGCCCTTTAAACTATTGATTTAAAGCTCTAAGGACTTACAACCCAATCTGGTATCGAACGTAGTCACAAAGATTCACACCCTGAGCACTAAACCCATTGGCTGCAGCCGCCTCCATGAGACATGATGACCCCGGGCTGAACGACAGCGAATGAGATAACTATCTACATCCTTGAAGAAACCGTTGATAAACTTTATTGCTGTGACGCCAGATAACCTTAATTCAATCAATCATTCAATCCTTGAGGACTCTCCCATAATAAGTCCTTGTCCAGTCGCTTCCTTCGAAGAGAAATTTCCCCTTGTTATCCTTCACTCTTTCTTTCCATGTATCCTCCGAACCCGGGCTACATAAGGACACCAAGTTGCACGTTACATTCGCAAAACGTCTGATTTTTTGTGACCTTTGAAGCTGGGTGAGTTGCCTTCCTTGAGTATTTGCTCGTTTTTAGAAAATTGTTTTAGTTAAGCTCACATATAGGATTTAATTTACTGACGGCAAGCTTCCAATGGATTGCTTACAGTATATATGAAATTTATACTAAAGAATATTTTTATTTGTAAGTTTTTTGCAGTAATCCGAATCAAAATTTTATATACTGAATCATTTAAAACTTGTCTTATTGCGAATTATTTTGCTTCAAATTTTTGCAATCTCTTGAATCTACTTTTTGTAATACTCAATTAAGAAATTCTTTACTATGGAGCCACTATTACTTCTAGATTTTGTAGTGTTTACACTAATCTTTAAAATTAACTATTACTTTTTTTTTAAACCAGGATATGAAAACATACCTTGATAGGAGAATTACCACGTGTAGTAGTGCCTAGATTTAATACTTTTAATATCGGCTATTCCTGGCCTAGATGTATAATGAAAATTTTATTTTCAACGAGGTATTTTTACAATTACCTCAAACTAATACTCGATTGGGATACTTTTTTTTTTTTTTGGTAAAGACACCCAGGTTCAATATGAACTTTTCGGGGCCTCGCCATGTCGCAAAAGAAACTTTCAGATGTATCTGTTTATATTTGTTTTTGCTATCCGTGTTCGTGGATATTATTATTATTATTATTATTATTATTATTGTTATTATTATTATTATTATTATTATTATTATTTTATCATAATTATTTTTATTATTATCATTATTATCAATATTATATATATTATATTGTTATTAATTGGTTTATTATCAATGTTGTATATTATTATAATTATTATTGTTGTTGTAATCGTTATTATTATTATTGTTATTATTATTATTATTATTTATTATTATTATTATTATCATTACTATTGTTATTA
>NC_090739.1:127090546-127098046 GCF_036898095.1 Palaemon carinicauda
ACTTTTTTTTTTTTTTTTTTTTTTTGTAAAACCAGAACTTTTTTTTTTTTTTTTTTTTTTTTTTTTTTTTTTTTTTTTTTTTTTTTGTAAAACCAGAACTAGAAAACACACCTTGATAGGAGAATTACCACGTTTAGTAGTTGCCTAGATTTAATACTTTTAATACCAATGAATCCTGACCTCGATATATATTGAAAATTTATTTCCAACGAGGTATTTTTACAATTACCTCAAACTAATGCTCGATTGGGGATACATTTTTTTTCTTATAAAGATACCCAGTTTCTATATGAACTTTTCGGGGGCATCGCCATGTCGCAAAAGAAACTGTCACATGTATCTGTTTATATTTGTTTTTGCCATCCGTGTTCGTGGTTATTATTATTATTATTTTTTATTATTATAATTATCATTATTATTATAATTATTATTATCATTATTATTATTTTATTATTATAATTATCATTATTATTATTATAATTATTATTATTATTATTATTTTTATTATTATTATTATAATTATTATCATTATTATTGTTATTATTATTATTATTATTATTATAATTATTATTATCAATTCTATCATCATTATTAATATTATAATTATTAATATTGTTATTAATTGGTTATTATCAATGTTTTATTATTATTATTATTATTATTATTATTATTATTATTATTATTGTTGTTGTAATCATCATCATTATCATTAAAATAATTATTATTATTATTATTTTTATTATTATAATCCTATTTTTACTGTTCATATTACTATCAATTTTACTATTGCTATTTTTTATTGTTATTGTAATTTTCCTTATGGTTTTAATTAAAGATATATTACTATTTTTATGGTTATCTGATCATGGCTAATGTTATTATAGCCATTCTTACCAAACCTAACCAACACCACACGAAACTAACCATAACCATTTCTTAACTCTGTAATAAGTCAATAAACCGCATTGTGAACAAACCCCCAAAACAACAATAACAAAACCCTAAAAAAAAAAAAAAAATGTCCATAGGGGAAGAAGGAGAGGTTTAAAAACGGCGACATCTTCGCCTCCCGGAGAGAGAGAGAAAGAGGGGAACCTGCTTATTATAAGACCTGTAGAAGGTCCCCTGCAGACCCTATATTTACTTCCCCTTTAACAAGTGGATTTAAATGACCCTTTCGCAAATGATTGTTTTTCAAGGGAGGGAGGGGCTTGTGAGGGATGGTAAGGAGGAGAAATGAGGGGAAAATAGGGAGTGAGGGGAAAGTGGGGAGTGAGGGAAATGAGGAAGGAAGGGAGTGATGGGAAAGGAGGGAGGTAGGGGAAATGAGGAAGGAAAGGAGTGAGGGGAAAGTGAGGAGTGAAGGGAAAGGAGGAGATAGGGGAAATGAGGAAGGAAAGGAGGGAGGTAGGGGAAATGAGGGAGGTAGGGGAAATGAGGGAGGAGGGGGAAGGAGGGGAAAGTTGGGAGGTAGGGAAATGAGGAAGGAAAAGAGTGAGGGGAAAGGAGGGGAAAGTGAGGAGTGAAGGGAAAGGAGGGAGGTAGGGGAAATGAGGAAGGAAGGGAGCGAGGGGAAAGTGAGGAGTGAAGGGAAAGGAGGGAGGAAGGGGAAATGAGGAAGGAAGGGAGGGAGGTAGGGGAAATGAGGAAGGAAGGGAGTGAGGGGAAATGAGGAAGGAAGGGAGGGAGGTAGGGGAAATGAGGAAGGAAGGGAGTGAGGGGAAATGAGGAAGGAAGGGAGTGAGGGGAAATGAGGGAGGCAGGGGAAAGGAAGGAGGTAGGGGTGAGGGGAAAGGATGGAGGAAGAGCTATGCCAATCATTCTTTTTTTTATATATTGTAAGTCTATCAGTGGCAACAGATGTACATCCTTGTGCGATGTGTCATAAGGAACGTGTTTATTCAATATTATTTTTTATATATTGGTTTTGGATGATGATGTCAATATTCATAATGGCAATAATGGTGGATGTTATTATTATTATTATTATTATCATTATTATTTATTATTATCATTATTATTATTATTATTATTATTATTATTATTATTATTGATGCCATTGTCAATATCTTTGTCATTATTCAAAATGTTTACACTTTTAATGGAGCATGTTGATACAGGAATATATATATATATATATATATATATACATATATATATACATATATATATATATACACACACAAATATATATATATTAATATATATATATATATATATATATGTGTGTTGTGTGTGTGTGTGTGTGCACATATATTTGTGTGTATATACTGTATGTATATCTACAAATATATGATTATATGTGTAATATACTGTGAATATATCTATATGTATTTATGCATATGTATAAATATGTATACATAACTGTATATATACATACATATATACACATTATATTTACCTTTTTCTATATATATATTATATATATATAAATATATTTAATATTTGTATATACACATTCACAAATGTATATACAATACAGTATATATATATATATATATATATATATATATTGATAAGTTTGTCACTTAGTCACCCGTTTGGTATGGCCAGGATTCGAGCTTATATTCTA
This sequence comes from Palaemon carinicauda, assembly GCF_036898095.1. Taxonomy (NCBI): domain Eukaryota; kingdom Metazoa; phylum Arthropoda; class Malacostraca; order Decapoda; family Palaemonidae; genus Palaemon; species Palaemon carinicauda. The sequence continues at coordinate 127,093,119 of NC_090739.1, forward strand.
AGGGTTTGAGATCGAAATAGACTGCGGTTCATCTGCTGAGTCAACAAGGGAGAAATGGGTTGGCTTCAACATAAAAAAAAAATCAACACACATTGATAGCTAATAAAGCTTTTAACACTTGTCTGCTAATGAGGTTGATCATAACCAATTTACTCCACTTGCAATGTTAACGTTTATATATATATAATATATACTATATATATAATATAAATATAAATATTAATACATATCTATACATATATATAAATGTATATAACTTGAATATAATATATATATATATATAATATATATAAATATACATATTAATACATATATATACATATATATAAATGTATAATATATATAATATTATATATATATGTATCTGTATATATATAACATAAATATATATATATATATATATATATGTATATAAATATTATATATACATATATATTGTATTTATTATTATTATTATTATTAATTATTATTATTATTATTATTATTATTATTTGCTGAGCTACCACCTTAGTTGAAGAAGCAGATGCTATAAACCCAGCAGCTCCAACAGAGAAAATAGCCCTATAAGGAAAGGAAACCAAAAAAAAATATTTAAGAACAGCACAACACTAAAATAAATATCTGCTTTATAAACGATAGGAACTTTAACAAAACAAGAGGAAGAGAAATAAGATAGAATGCTGTAGTGTGCCCAAGTGTACCTTCAAGCAAGAGAACTCTTACAACAATAACAACAAACGCACTAGTTTCTAATTCACTGTAGGACAAAGGCTCAAACATGTCCTTATTTATGAGTAGGGTTTGGCCAGTTTTCATCAACACGCTGGCCAACTAGTCTCCCCACCATCACCAGCGTGATGGTGGGAGTCTTTTGCTTATCGTCCACAGCAAGCCAACCTGGTATGGGGTGGCCTTGGCCTACTACATCTTTGCTGATATATACGTATGTATGTATGTATGTATATATATATATATATATATAGGCTTACGTAATATACACACACACACACACACATATATACTATATATATTATAATATACACACACACATATATATATATATATACATATATGTGCGTATATATATTATGGATGTATAAAACATATTTGCATATATATACACACAAGAAGTATCTTCAGTGTGTACAATATGTTATGTTTTATATGTATATAAAATATATATATATATATATATATATATATATATAATGTATGTGTGTGTGTTCTTAGGTTTTAGCAACCCAATCGATTACGCGAGAGACTTCAAACTTCCACGTTATGGAATCAAATTTAGTCCTGCATAAATGTGATAGAATCTACCGAAGCTTAACCCAGCTACCTGTATGAACCAGAGGTATGGCATTTATCAGCATAGCTGAATAGCTCAAAGATCTTGATGCAAATATCTAGCTCGCTTTCTATGTCAGTCTATTGATAGTTGAGGTTAGAAAAAAGACGTGAGATTACAAAGTTAACTCCTACTGACTTGAGATACTACCGCTAGTGTTATGGGAGCTTTCGACTGGCCAGACAGTACTACATTAGATCCTTCTCTCTGGTTACGGTTCATTTTCTCTTTGCTTACACATACACCGAATATTCTGGCCCTATTCTTTACATATTCCTCACATCTTCTTCACTCAAGGGGTTAACTACTGCACTGTAATTGTTCAGTGGCTACTTTCCTCTTGTAAGGGTAAAAGAGACTCTTTAGCTATGGTAGCAGCTCTTCTAGTAGAAGGATACTCCAAAATCAAGCCATTTTTCTCTAGGGGTAGTGCCATAGCCTCTATACCAGGGTCTTCCACAGCCTTGGATTAGAGTTCTCTTGCTTGAGGGTACACTCGAGCACACTATTCTATCTTATTTCTCTTCCTCCTGTTTTGTTGAAGGTTTTTATAAGTTATATAGAAGATATTTATTTTACATGTTTTTACTCCTAAAAAAAATCCCGTTTTTCCTTTCCTCACTGGGTTATTTTCCCTGTTGGAGCCCTTGGGCGCACAGCATCTTGCTCTTTCAACTAGGCCTGTAGCTTAGTAAGTAAGTAAGTAAGTAAGTAATAAATAATAATAATAATAATAGTAATAATTTTGTTATTATACATTTTCAAAATGATTTTAATGTGGACATAACTATATAAAAGTGGAATGAATTGCAAATTTCTCAAAACCTATAGTCGTTCTATAGTCGTATAGATACTCCTACTGTATATCATTGATAAATCATCACTGATATATGGAAAGGTTAATTACCTTCAATAACACAAAGTCACTTCTTAATGACCTACCGGAATAAACACAACACTTTATATTAGACGATTTTCACATAAAATTTTCATTATTAATGTTCAATTCTGACCTGAAGGCAACGACCTGAACTTAGCTCTCTCTCTTTCTCTCTCTCTCTCTCTCTCTCTCTCTCTCTCTCTCTCTCTCTCTCTCTGTATATGTATATATATATATAATATATATATATTGTGTGTGTGTATGTGTGTTTAATGCACATATCTTTCGTACATACACAAGCACGAACACACACTCACTTATATTTATATATATATATATATATGTGTGTGTGTGTGTGTGTGTGTGTGTTTGTTTGTCTATAAGTTTTATACACACTTGTATATACAGACAGACACATACATATATATCTATAATTTTATATATAAACATATATACATATATATATGTATTATATATATATATATATATATATATATAAGTGAGTGTGTGTTCGTGCTTGTGTATGTACGAAAGATATGTGCACTAACACACATACACGCAATATATATATATATATATATATATAAATATATATATATATATAATATTTATATAATATATATATATATATATATATATATATACATATACACATAAGTCAAATATTCCTATAATGCATTTTTCCTTTCATTATGTTACGCAGACATCTCAATATCGACCGCTGGCGAAACAAAGACACATTAGCTAATGGAGGAGAGCTTTGTTATGTGGCAACTGACAGAATTGAATCATTCCTTTAATTCACATGTTTGGACTTGTACTAATCCAGTGAGGGTTACTGCGTAGATTGACTTACAAAAACCTTTGTTGGCGTAAGGGCAAATCTTGAATCGATTCGGGTAAAAAGGTTTATTTTCTACACTTACATATAAGAGTGCATATATATATATATATAATATATATTAGTATATATATAGTGTATATATATAAATATATATATATATGTATATATATACACACACACACACACACACATATATATATATATATAATATTCATATACATATATAGTGTATATATATATATATATATATATACTATATATATAGTGTATATATATATATGTATATATATACACACACACATATATGTATATATATATATATATATATATATATTTATATACATATATATGTATATATACATATATACACAGTATGTATATTTATATATGTATATATACATATATATATACAGTATGTATATTTATATATGTATATATACATATATATACAGTATGTATATTTATATATGTATATATATATGTATACTGTATATATATATATATATATATATATATTTATTATATATATGTGTATATACCAGTATATAAACATCATACATATATACGTACATCTTATATACATACACACATAATTACATAAAGTACTGCATATACATATGTATATATACTTATATGGAAGTATATTGTATATATAAGCCTACTTGTATGTATACAGTATATACTGTATACATGTATGTACCGGTGTATATAGGTATGTATATGTATATACACATATATCAATATGCATATATAAATGTATATGTTTATGTTAATGTAAGTATGCATGCTTGCATACAAAAAATGCATATGCATTAGTGTGCATATATGTGTATATTGTAAATTAATTATCATATTTAAGAGAACGCGAATTATTTCTACATACTCACAAGAGGCCTATATGAATATCCACGATAATATGTATACCCTAAAACCAAACCTAAACTAAATAATTCCTTTTTATAGTTTATATATGACATCTGTTTTTGACGTTGTTACTGTTTTTAGAATGATTTATTGTTAATTTGTTCTCATCAATTATTTATTTCCTTATTTCCTTTCCTCACTGGGCTATTTTTCCCTATTGGAGCTCTTGGGCATATAGCATCTTGCTTTTCCAACTAGGGTTGTAGCTTGGCTAGTAATAATAATAATAATAATAATAATAATAATAATAATAATAATATAAACTATGAAAAACTTTAACAAAACAAGTGAAGAGAAATAAGATAGATGGAAGTCCAAGCAGGCGGCTAAGGCTACGTCCCATGGCTCTCTATCCAAAGTCGTATTTCAGCTGGAAATGTAACGAACTTAACGGACAGCCGACGAATTCAAATGTACAATATGCCGCTCAGGGGTTTAGGCTATGCGTTACGTCGACTCCTGGAGGCTGCATCATTTGGAACTGAATTTCCAGGAACATAATAATAATAATAATAATAATAATAATAATAATAATAATAATAATAATAATAATAATAATAATAATAATAATAATAATTTTGAAACTTATGAACCCCCAATTAATTGACAGTGATTTGGTGTTTCAGAAAATTAATTTATTGATCAAAAATAAATTTTTTATTGTATTTTTAAGCCTTTTAACCACGTCATGGTGTTCTTTGCTTTGCATTATAATTTCATTATTATTTTGGTTCTATGTTATATTCACAAAATCATCTTAATTTTCATTATAGTATTTATTTATTAATAATTTAATTCATTTCATTATTTTGACTCTATCCATTATCTGTTAAATTCCCTTCATTGTTTTAGTTTTATCGTGTTTATTTATGTTCAACAACAACAACAACAACAACAACAACAATAAACGCAGCCGTTTCTAGTCCACTGCA